>NC_083584.1:17230987-17425987 GCF_027579695.1 Neoarius graeffei | reverse complement strand
GAGCTTAACACATCTAGCTGCTGGGATTTTTGCCCATTCCTCAAGGCAAAATTGCTCCAACTCCTTCAAGTTAGATGGGTTGTGTTGGTGTACAGCAATCTTCAAATTATGCCACAGATTCTCAATTGGATTGAGGTCAGGGCTTTGATTAGGCCATTCCAAGAAATTTAAATATTTCCCTTTAAACCACTCCAGTGTAGCTTTAGCAGTATGTTTAGGGTCATTGTCCTGCTGGAATATGAACCTTTACCCCAGTCTTAAACCTCTGGCTGACTCAAACAGGTTTTCCTCCAGAACTGCAGTACATTTAGTGCCATCCATCTTTCTTTCAATCCTGACCAGCTTTCCTGTCCCTGCAGATGAAAAAACATCCCCACAGCATGATGCAGCCACCACCATGCTTCACTGTAGGAATGGTGTTCTCAGGGTGTTGGGTTTGCTCCACACATGGCATTTCCCATGATGGCCAAAAATATCAATTTTAGTCTCATCTGACCACAGAATTTTCTTCCATGTGTTTGGGAAATCTGCCACATGCTGTTGGGCAAACTCCAAACATGGACTACGTTCACACTGCAGGCTGAAGTGACTCAAATCCGATTTTTTCATCCATATGTGACCTGTATCCGATCTTTTATTGACAATATGAACGACACAGATCCGATTTTTTCAAATCCGACCCAGGCCGTTTGGATATGTGGTCCTAATTCCGATTCCTATCCCATCTTTTCATATGCGACTTCAGTCTGAACCGCCAGGTCGCATTCATCCGACTTACACGTCATCAACAAGCCACAAACGTCACTATTCTGCGCTGAAGTAGGCAGCGGGTCTCTCAAAAAAAGTTACAACAACATGGCGCATGACATCAATGCGACTCCGCACCCACACGTTCCTTTGAACGGAGGTTGCAGTCACTACCCCGCAGAACGCCTGAGCCAAAACCCTTGCCCTCTTCCTTCTCAACCTCCTCCTTAACATCAGGCTATTGTGCATGTTCTGGCTCCGTTGCAACAACAACTGCATCATCGCCAGGTACTCCATGCTGGCTACTGTCATACACAGGAAACTTTAGGTTACTTCCGTAAACACTGCCCATGCTCACTGCGTGTGACGTCGTCGTATCCTGCAATGCGCATGCGGAACACTTTTAGGTCGCTTTTCGTTCATACTGAGGATCACATACAAGTCGCATATATTTGTTAATGTGAACGACCTCACAAAAAAATCGGATTTCACAAAAAAATCAGAATTGAGCATTAAGCCTTGCAGTGTGAACGTAGTGATATTTTCTTATGTTTTTCTTTAAGCAATGGCTTTTTTTCTGGCCACTCTTCCATAAAGCCCTGCTCTGTGGAGTGTACAGCTTAAAGTGGTCCTATGGACAGATAATCCCATGTCCACTGTGGATCTTTGCAGCTCCTTCAGTGTTATCTTTGGTGTCTTTGTTGTATCTCTGATTAATGCCCTCCTTGCCTGGTCTGTGAGTTATGGTGGGCTGCCTTCTCTTGTCAGGTTGGTAGTGGTGACTTATTCTTTCCATTTTGCTATAATGGATTTAATGGTGCTCCGTGGGATATTCAAAGTTTGGGATATTTTTCATAACCCAACCCTGATCTATACTTCTCCACAACTTTGTCTCTGACTGGTTTGGAGTGCTCCTTGGTTTTCATGTTGCTTGCTTAGTAGGGTTGCAGGGTCAGGGTCCTTCCAGAACAGGTTGATTTATACAGACATCATGTGACAGATCATGTGACACTTTGATTGCACACAGGTGGAACTTAATCAACTACAGTGGGGCAAAAAAGTATTTAGTTAGTCGCCAATTGTGCAAGTTCTCCCACTTAAAAAGATAAGACAGTCCTGTAATTTTTATCATAGGTATACCTCAACTATGAGAGACAAAATGAGAAAAAAACATCCAGAAAATCTCACTGTCTGATTTTTAAAGAATTTATTTGCAAATTATGGTGGAAAATAAGTATTTGGTCAATAACAAAAGTTCATCTCAATACTTTGTTATATACCCTTTGTTGGCAATGACAGAGGTCAAACGTTTTCTGTCAGTCTTCACAAGGTTTTCACACACTGTTGCTGATATGTTGGCCCATTCCTCCATGCAGATCTCCTCTAGAGCAGTGATGTTTTGGGGCTGTCGCTGGGCAACACGGACTTTCAACTCCCTCCAAAGATTTTCTATGGGGTTGAGATCTGGAGACTGGCTAGGCCACTCCAGGACCTTGAAATGCTTCTTACGAAGCCACTCCTTCGTTGCCCGGGCGGTGTGTTTGGGATCATTGTCATGCTGAAAGATACAGCCACGTTTCATCTTCAATGCCCTTGCTGATGGAAGGAGGTTTTCACTCAAAATCTCATGATACATGGCCCCATTCATTCTTTCCTTTACAAGGATCAGTTGTCCTGGTCCCTTTGCAGAAAAACAGCCCCAAAGCATGATGTTTCCACTCCCATGCTTCACAGTAGGTATGGTGTTCTTTGGATGCAACTCAGCATTCTTTCTCCTCCAAACACAACAAGTTGAGTTTTTACCACAAAGTTCTATTTTGGTTTCATCTGACATTCTCCCAATCCTCTTCTGGATCATCCAAATGCTCTCTAGCAAACTTCAGACGGGCCTGGACATGTACTGGCTTAAGCAGGGGGACACATCTGGCACTGCAGGATTTGAGTCCCTGGCAGCGTAGTGTGTTACTGATGGTAGCCTTTGTTACTTTGGTCCCAGCTCTCTGCAGGTCATTCACTAGGTCTCCCCGTGTGGTTCTGGGATTTTTGCTCACCATTCTTGTGATCATTTTGACCCCATGGGGTGAGATCTTGCATGGAGCCCCAGATCGAGGGAGATTATCAGTGGTCTTGTATGTCTTCCATTTTCTAATAATTGCTCCCACAGTTGATTTCTTCACACCAAGCTGCTTACCTATTGCAGATTCAATCTTCCCAGCCTGGTGCAGGTCTACAATTTTGTTTCTGGTGTCCTTTGACAGCTCTTTGGTCTTGGCCATAGTGGAGTTTGGAGTGTGACTGTTTGAGGCTGTGGACAGGTGTCTTTTATACTGATAATGAGTTCAAACAGGTGCCATTAATACAGGTAACGAGTGGAGGACAGAGGAGCCTCTTAAAGAAGTTGTTAAAGGTCTGTGAGAGCCAGAAATCTTGCTTGTTTGTAGGTGACCAAATACTTATTTTACTGAGGAATTTATGAATTAATTCATTAAAAATCTGTGGCAGCGGGGGCGTGGTCAAGCGCTGGTCTGTGACAGGAGGGCGGAGTCGGGGAAGGTAAGTGGCAGAATCACTACACCTGACGGCAATTAACCTGTGTTTGTGTGTGTCTTCCCAGTGACCACGCCCTTTTTAAGGAGGGAGAGTGAGAGCGGAGGGGAGCATCCCTGAACAAGATGCTAGTGCATGTGTGTCTCTGTGTGTATTACAGTATACAGATTGTTAGACTGAAAAGTTTGGCAATAAAGCCGCTATTTACCCCGATCTCTGTCCTGCTGTCCTCTGTGCTCCACCCACACGTAGCGAATGTTACAGTGGTGCCGAAACCCGGGAATCCAGAGTGGAGCACCAACCAAGCAGCCCCATGGAATCCTCCCTGTTCGTTGACCTGGTCCACGCCCTCACCACGGCCCAGCAAAGCCAGCACCAGGCGCTCGTCACACTCCGGAAGGAACAAGAGCGGCGCTTCGAAGCCCTGGTGCTGGCCCACCAGGAAGACCGCGAGGCGTTCCGGCACCTCCTCGCGTCGGCGGGGTCCACCAGCGCTCCGGCCGCGGGCCCGTCTCCCCTCACCGTCACCAAGATGGGCCCGCAGGACGACCCCGAGGCGTTCATCACATTATTTGAACAGGTCGCGGAAGCCTCGGGGTGGCCAATGGAGCAGCGCGTGGCACGCCTCCTCCCCCTCCTAAAGGGAGAGGCACAGCTGGCCGCGCTACAGCTCCTCACCGACCGCCGGCTGGCCTACGCGGACCTCCACCGGGCCGTCCTCCAGCACGTGGGGCGCACTCCGGAGCAACAGCACCAGCGCTTCCGCGCTCTGCAATTGGAGGAAGTCAGCCGGCCGTTCGCGTTCGGCCAGCAGCTCCGGGACGCCTGCTGGCGGTGGTTGAGGGCCAACGACCGCGACGCCGAGGGGATCATCGACCAGGTGGTGCTGGAACAATTCATTGCCCGCTTACCAGCAGGAACCGCGGCGTGGGTCCAGTGCCACCGCCCGGCGTCGCTGGATCAGGCAGTCGAGCTGGCGGAGGGTCATTTGGCGGCTGTTCCGGCGGCAGGACAGCAGACGACATCGACCCTTCTCTCCTCTTCTCTCTCTCTTTCTCCCCCTCCTTCTGTGTCCCGTCCTCACCCCATTCCCCCACCGTGGAGACGGGGGCCGGCTCCACCCCAGCCGGCCCGCCGCACCCGCGGTGCCCTCCCATTTCTCCCTTCTGTGTCTGTCTCTCCCCCCCCTCAGGTGAGTGAGTCCCAGAACACCGGTGCAGAGGGAAAGCCCGGGTTGGTTTGCTGGCGCTGCGGGGAGCCGGGCCACCTTCAACAACAGTGCACGGCATTGGAAGTGGGCGTGGTGGTTCGGATCCCCGACGCGCCAGAGGCCGCCCTCGATCGGGCCGGAGCGTATCACATACCGGTGAGTATCCAAGGGGCTACATATCAGGCGTTGGTGGATTCGGGTTGTAATCAGACCTCAATTCGCCAAAGCCTGGTGCAAAACGAGGCATTGGGGGGAGCACAGGGGGTGAAGGTGTTGTGTGTGCACGGGGATGTTCACAGCTACCCTTGGGTGTTGGTCCACATTTTCTTCAGAGGGGAAAAATTTATACTGAAGGCAGCGGTTAATCCTCGCCTTACCCACTCTTTGATTCTGGGGACTGATTGGCCGGGATTTCGGGGGTTAATGACACGCTTAGTAAAGAGTGGGTCCTGCCATTTGACGGGGGAGGTCCCGGGGTTGCTTTGGCGGGAGCAGCTGTCACAGAGCCATCTATGTCATCTCCGCATCAGAGTGAGGAGCTGCCGGCTCCTCCTCTCTCTAATTTCCCATTAGAACAATCGCGAGATGAGACTCTGCGAAATGCATTTGACCAAGTGAAAGTAATCGATGGTCAAACACTCCAGCCGAATGCCACCCTGTCCTTCCCCTACTTCGCGATTATGAAGGATAGGCTATACCGAGTGATGCAGGACACTCAAACTAAAGAGCGAGTCACGCAGCTTTTGATTCCGAAGAGCCACCGGGAATTGGTATTCCAGGTGGCTCACTTTAATCCCATGGCTGGACACCTAGGGCAGGATAAGACACTAGCCCGAATAATGGCCCGATTCTATTGGCCGGGGATTCGCGGCGATGTCCGTAGGTGGTGTACGGCATGCCGCGAATGCCAGTTAGTAAATCCAGCGGCCATTCCAAAAGTGCCTTTGCGCCCTCTCCCATTGATCGAGACCCTGTTTGAGAGAATTGGGATGGATCTCGTCAGGCCATTAGATCGGTCAGCACGAGGGTACCACTTTATATTAGTTCTGGTGGACTATGCAACGCGATACCCGGAAGCATTGCCTCTGCACAATATCTCAGCACGCAGTATTGCAGAGGCACTCTTCTGCGTTATCTCCCGAGTCAGAATCCCGAAAGAGATTCTGACTGATCAAGGCACTACATTTATGTCATGGACACTGTGCAAACTGTATGGGTTATTGGGGATTAAGCCGATCCGCACCAGTGTGTATCACCCACAAATGGATGGTTTAGTGGAACGGTTCAACCGCACCCTCAAAAATATTATTAAAAAATTCGTAAGTGAGGACGCATGTAATTGGGATAAGTGGCTCGAGCCCTTGTTCTCAGTGCGAGAGGTTCCCCAAGACTCCACAGGGTTCTCCCCATTCGAGTTATTATATGGGCGTAAGCCGCATGGCATCCTAGACGTGCTGCGGGAAAATTGGGAGAAGGGACCTTCACAAAGCAAGAATGAAATTCAATACGTTATGGACCTGTGCGCAAAACTCCACATGCTCACCCACCTAACTCAGGAGAATTTGCGGCAGGCCCGAGAACGCCAAGCCTGCCTGTACAACAAGGGTACGCGCCTTAGGGAGTTCACCCAGGGAGATAAAGTACTCGTACTGTTGCCCACTTCGAGCTCCAAATTGATCGCCAAGTGGCAAGGGCCCTTTGAGGTCACACGGCGAGTCGGGGACGTCGACAATGAGGTGAGGCGAACGGACAGATGTGGCGCACTACAAATTTACCACCTCAACCTGCTGAAACTCTGGAATGAGGAGGTCCCAGTGGCATTGGTGTCAGTGGTCCCGGAGAAGGCGGAGCTGGGACAGGAGGTTCAAAAGAGGGCATTGGCATCACGCACCTCTCCGGCCCCCTGTGGAGACCACCTCTCCCCGACCCAACTCACGGAGGTCGCCCAGTTGCAGGCCGAGTTTTCGGATGTGTTCTCGCCCCTGCCCAGTTGCACCAACCTCATAGAGCACCACATAGAGACACCCCCGGGGGTAGTAGTGCGTAGCCGCCCTTACAGGTTACCCGAACACAAAAAAAAGGTGGTTCGGGAAGAATTGGAGACCATGCTCGAAATGGGCATCGTCGAGGAGTCCCACAGTGACTGGAGCAGCCCGGTGGTCTTGGTACCCAAGGCCAATGGGTTGGTCTGGTTCTGTGTGGACTACAGAAAAGTCAACGCGGTGTCTAAATTCGATGCGTACCCAATGCCTCGTATTGACGAGTTGCTTGATCGACTCGGCACTGCTTGCTTTTATTCAATGCTGGACTTGACGAAGGGATATTGGCAGATCCCCTTAACTCCACTATCCCGAGAGAAAACGGCCTTTTCCACACCGTTTGGTTTACACCAGTTCGTCACCCTTCCGTTTGGGCTGTTTGGGGCGCCCGCTACGTTTCAGCGGCTGATGGACAGAGTCCTCCGCCCTCACGTCACTTATGCGGCCGCCTATCTGGATGATATTATCATCTATAGTAATGACTGGCAGAGGCACCTCGAACATCTGAGGGCCGTCCTTAGGTCGCTGAGACGAGCGGGGCTCACAGCCAACCCAAAGAAGTGTGCGATTGGGCAGGTGGAAGTACGGTATCTGGGCTTCCACTTGGGCAATGGGCAGGTGCATCCCCAAATTAATAAGACCACAGCGATTGCAGCCTGCCCGAGGCCCAAGACCAAAAAGGGGGTGAGACAGTTCCTGGGGCTGGCTGGCTATTACCGTAGGTTTATACCTAATTATTCAGACGTCACCAGCTCGCTGACTGACCTCACTAAAAAGGGGGCGCCAGATCCGGTCCAGTGGACGGAGCAATGCCAGCGGGCTTTTTCTGAAGTGAAGGCTGCACTGTGTGGGTGGCCACTTTGACACTCCCCTGACTTTTCTCTCCCCTTTGTGTTGCAGACCGACGCGTCAGACAGAGGGCTGGGGGCGGTTTTGTCCCAGGAGGTGGAGGGGGAGGACCGCCCCGTCCTGTACATTAGCAGGAAGCTGTCAGTGCGTGAGGGGCGCTACAGCACGATTGAAAGAGTGTCTGGCGATCAAGTGGGCGGTCCTCACCCTCCGTTACTACCTGCTGGGGCGCCCTTTCACCCTCTGTTCGGACCATGCGCCCCTCCAGTGGCTCCACCACATGAAAGACGCCAACACGCGGATCACCCGTTGGTATCTGGCACTCCAACCTTTCAATTTCAAGGTGGTCCACAGGCCGGGGGCGCAGATGGTCGTGGCGGACTTCCTCTCCCATCGGGGGGGGAGTCGGCTCCAGGCCGGATGGCCGCCCGGCCTGAGTCGGGCGGTGGGGGTATGTGGCAGCGGGGGCGTGGTCAAGCGCTGGTCTGTGACAGGAGGGAGGAGTCGGGGAAGGTAAGCGGCAGAATCACTACACCTGACAGCAATTAACCTGTGTTTGTGTGTGTCTTCCCAGTGACCGCGTCCTTTTTAAGGAGGGAGAGTGAGAGCGGAGGGGAGCATCCCTGAACAAGACGCTAGTGCGTGTGTGTCTCTGTGTGTATTACAGTATACAGATTGTTAGACTGAAAAGTTTGGCAATAAAGCCGCTATTTACCCCTGATCTCTGTCCTGCCGTCCTCTGTGCTCCACCCACACGTAGGGAACGTTACAAAATCCTACAGTGTGATTTCCTGGATTCTTTCCCCCCATTCTGTCTCTCATAGTTGAAGTGTACCTATGATGAAAATTACAGGCCTCTCTCATCTTTTTAAGTGGGAGAACTTGCACAATTGGTGGCTGACTAAATGCTTTTTTGCCCCACTGTAATTATGTGACTTAGTTGACTTATTCATATGAAAGGTGGTGAATACCTATGCAAACTTTGCTTTTTTATCTTAATTATTGTTTGAATCACAATAAAAAAAAAATATTTGCACCTTTAAAGTGGTAGGCATGTTGCATCAATCAAATAGACCTAACCCTCCCAAAAATCCATTTTAATTCCAGCTTGTAATGCAACAAAACAGGACAAACACCAAGGGGGATGAATACTTTTGCAAGACACTGTACAAGAAAATCCATGTTACCAAATTATTTTGCAAATCTGCAAAGAGATTTTATTTTTGTTCACACTGTGAGAACACACAACTTTACTAAATGGTTGATAAACAAGGCCGACTCTTTTTCTGTCATACCATCATTACATGAACAGCTTCATAAAATAATGATCATTCAGTCCCTGATGTGTTTTAACCGCTGCTTATTTATAGCTATGGCTCTCTTTTAATCATTCCTGCTCATTCACTGTACATCAGCTTGCTGTATAGAATCAATCAGCCTACATCTTTAATGTTTTATTTTTGCCTGCTATAATGTTATCCAAAGTAAAAGTAAAGGAAGTTTACAAGCTCTGGTCAAATTGCACGAATCATCATAATCTAAATCTGAATCTGAAAGTATTGGATATTGTCAATTCAGGTCAGTTTATTTTTATAGTGCTTTTTACAACAGAAAATTAAAATATAAGAAAATTAAAGACTTAAAACATATGAACTAATTTTATCCATAATACGTTTATTTATCCCCAATGAGCAAGCCTGTGGTGATGGTGGCAAGGAAAAACTCCCTCAAACAACATGAGAAAGAAACCTTGAGAGGAGGCAGACTCAAAAGGGAACCCATCCTCATCAGGGTGATACAGATAGCGTGAATATAAATAACTCGCTTCTATAACTGTGTCCTATATAGTCACAAAATACCACTGTGTAACCAGGAAAATCATTATAGTTTTAACATGAAGTCTGTTTTGTTGAAGTTATAAACTGTTCATTAATGGAAACTTGAGTGCAAAACTGTTCATGACAACGGCAGTCCTAAAGTTATAATGGTGACTGTAATCCTCAGAGATTTTAGCAAAGCTGTAAGTGTCCAGAGCCGTCTTTTAAGTGTGTCTTTTGACTGTCCATATGGGTCCATCCTCCACAGGAGAGATGTGATGAGACTCCAGCCAGAAGTAGGGCATCAGGATGGATCAGGCAGATCCAAAGAGCAGAAGAGGTCAGGATATGGTATACTCAAATTATTCTATCCATATTCACTGGATATGAGCAATTGTATGCTCTGATTTGGCTACTCTACTACTAGTCTGTCAGCTCATATACCATGCGTAGAGAAAAACAAAATGGCGGAGCGTGTTGCTGAACCAACCGAGGATGAAATAAAAACTCTACTTGGAAACAAAACAAAAAAAAATTTAAAAAAGCAACAGAATATGGAATGAAAGTATTTGATGGCAAGAACGTATCTTTTTATTTTTCAAGAATTATTATTATAGCATTTTTCACAAATTGCTCCTGTCATTTTGCCGGTTTGTTTACATTCTAAGTGGAAATGATTTTGTATAAAGTTTTCATTTACTGAATTTGCAAAAAAATAAAAATGCTCTGTTTCTCAAAATCCAGTGAATGTGGATTGAATAAAACAGTTATTCCACTCAATCTCGTTGTATATGGCTTATAGCCAACTCAGCGCTACGTGCCTCATCGGCTATCAGCTCATGTACCGTAGGACTCGATTTTGTGGAATAACTGTTAATTGTATATACAATACAAATTCTGTGTGATATCTTGTTGAATTATTGACTCTGATTGGTCAGTTCTGGCTACAAGACAACTCACAGGTTTATATATCAGTATGCTCAATCTATTATGTTATAGTATCTGTAGTAACATCATACACAGGGACTTGACTTATACGGTGGATGTTCTACACAATCAGATTAAAACCAAGCCTCAACGCCAGGCATTGCCCGAATGCCCGATTTGCCTGACCAAGATGCTCGGGCAGAAATATTTTAGTGAGTTAGGCCCATTCAGGCACACCTATGGTCGGCTTCTTTAAGCACAAAAATGATTTTCAAGCGAGTACATTACACAAATCAATATGTATTAACCAGCATCCTCGCCTCCCCTGTGATCACCATTTTGTTTTTTTCTTCCTGATTTGTAACGATGATTCTGGTTGGCTCGCTTCAGGCGCACGTGCGCATTTGTGCTTTTCATCACTACGAGTGGTCGCTGGTGCCCTCTATGTTTTTCCAGGTTGACTTTAGGTACGTTCAATGAATGGAAAGCCATGCTTTTGTGTCTCAAATAGTAAATCACACCCTCTACAGTAAATATATATAATTTACATAGTGAATTATTCCATAGATAAATCTATCTTACCCCATTTATCATGGACATTGGCCCATCATGCATGTGAAGATGAGGAGGACAGGTTGTTTAATTTCCTCCTAAATGCAATGGTAAACTGAATGATAAGACAGTACTGCAGTATCACTGCTATGCAGATGATACCCAAATTTATTTTGCTCTATCACCAAATGATTATGCCCCCCTTGAATGTCTCTACCAGTGTATCGATCAAATCAATAGCTGGATGTCACAAAATTTTCTTCAGCTGAACACAGATAAAACAGAAGTAATTCTATTTGGAAAAAAAGATGAAAGACTCAGGATTACCACTATTCTTGACACAAAAGGGATTAAAACTAAAGAAATGGTTAAAAATCTTGGTGTTTTCATTGACAGCGAGCTAAACTTTGACAGTCATATGAAAGCAATCACTAAAACGGCATTTTATCACCTAAAAAACATTTCCAAGCTAAGAGGACTTATGTCAAAACATGATCTGGAAAAACTAATACATGCCTTCATCTCTAGTAGGGTTGATTACTGCAATGGCCTTTTCACAGGCCTGCCAAAAAAGACCATCAAACGACTTCAGCTGGTTCGAAATGCAGCGGCTAGGGTTCTCACACGAACAAAAAGAACAGAGCACATTACTCCAATTCTAAGGTCCCTTCACTGGCTTCCAGTAAGCTACAGAATTGACTTTAAAGTATTGCTGCTGGTGTACAAATCTCTAAATGGTACAGGGCCCAATTACCTCTCTGATATGTTGCAGCGACCTAACCCAATCAGATCTACCAGATCGCAACAGAAAAATTTACTATTAAAACCAGTTGTTAAAACAAAGTGTGGTGAAGCAGCTTTTAGCTACTATGCAGTACATCCATGGAACCAACTGCCAGAGGACATTAAAAATGCTCCTGCTGTTGGCAGCTTCAAATCTAGGTTAAAGACCAAGCTGTTTTCAGATGCTTTCTGTTAAATAATTAATATTTTTACATTTTTTATAATCTTTACTTTCTCTGCATGTTTTAAATTTACTTTAACTTTATTCTATTTTATTCTGCTAGTTTCTTTTTCTTTCTTTTTCTCCTTTTTCTTTTTCTTTTTGGCATTTTAATATTTTATTTCTACTATTGTTTAATTCTTATTATTTTCTTTTAATTCTTTTAATTCTTTTAATTAATTATTTTAGAATAAAGATACAATTATTTTATGTAATTTTATTTCTCTGTTGTTTACTGTTTTTGTTTTTACTTCTGTAAAGCACATTGAACTGCCATTGTGTATGAAATGTGCTATATAAATAAACTTGCCTTGCCTTGCCTTGCAGTACAGAATCCTGTTTTTAGTTTTATAATTCATCTTTGCAATATTGCTAGTCATTGTTATCAGCAAAACAATGTGTGTTTTGTCTCCTAAACTCTATATAAAAAGACATATTACATACTAGTACCGTATGTAAGTCTTACATATATGATATTGATTTATGTTTCATCTTCGTCTTGTTCTTTTCTTGCAGAAATAAATGTTGTTTTTAAAAATGAATGTTGTTTTTTTTTTTTAAATGTACTTTTGTCTAAATAACTCAATTATACCCTTAGAAAACATATCAGTATTGCCTTGAATCCATCCATCATCTGTAGCCGCTTATCCTGTACAGGCAGGCCCGGCGCCAGGAACAGTTTACTAAGGGGGCAATTAGAAATCGCAAGGGGGCAAATATTTTTTCATATAGTGTGTCGTAGTGATGGCGGTCTGACAACGTGTTTCAAACAATTAACTGCGCCAACCACAAAACCACGGCCCCGAAGGTTGCTTTAGTCCGGGAAAATCATGTGGCATATTACCAGGGCAGTTGCGCTTTATCAACACCATGCCCACCTCTTTACCCTCCAATTTTCTCACAGACACGCGGTACAACCGGAAAGATGCCAAACATAAAACAACACACACAAACCTACAGGCAAGTCCTTTACATTTAAAATAGGTACATACAAATAGCTCCGCGGCAAAAAATATCCCCAAACAAAGCAGGAAATGCACGTACGAGGCGAATTAAATCCTCTCGTTTAGGCTCTGTCAAATACGCCAGTATCCCATTCAATTTTGACAAACACTGAATTTTTCAAACGCCCCCGAAGAACGCCATCATTTGGGTCGAGAATTTCATGCCCACTTTCCCCAGTCAAAACACACTGCAGCAATAAACACCTGTGCTCATCCGCCCAGTTTCTGGTGTCTGCTACACGTTCAAATAAGGTAAAAAACACATCCGGATCATGGTCATTAAACTGCGGAACTAAACGTAGGCTAGAGAACACCTCCTTCGAACCCTCCATAACCAATTTCCCATCCTTAATTAAATCAAGCCTGGGGTGGACCGTAGGGGGGGGGCTGGGCCCGTGGGAGGGCCCGTGGGAGGGCCCGGAGATAAGCCCGATATATCGCTTACACTCAGTCCTTCGAGATTACATTCGTCGTGCTCATGCCCGGGCCTGTGTGAGGGCCCGGGGAGTTATCTGATGCACTCCTTAAAATCATTGCAATGTGTTACAAATAGTCGAGCGCGCGAGCGTGTACAATGTTATAAGATAATGTTGCCGTAGCTCAGGGGTTGTGTTAGGGCTTATAGCTTGACACAGTCAGGGTGAGTTATGCCTCATAGTTGCTAAAAACTGAACTCAAGATTCACTCAAGATTTAACAGCTGTAAAATATAGAATAAAATGTTTTGTATAACTGTCCTGCTTTTCACTCTCGCGTTTTGCTTTACAGCGTGCAAATTTAATAAGATATTGTCTCCAAGTGTATTTTGGGTAAAATCGTCATCACTCTCCACAACGTCATCAGTCACTTGTCAACAGAGTTGGCTATGCTACAAGCATTTTTACTACGATAGTTAACATGAGTTCATATAAACATAAAAGTGGAGCGGCGAAGCGAAAAGAAAGGGAAAAAAGGGAGCAGGGAAAGGCTAAATTACTTAAACTGGACACATATTTAGTTCGTCCTCATGGTCATGGAAATGAACCCGACAATGTTGGCAGCAATTCAGGCCCACCAATACTGCTAGCAGGGAGCCAGACTGACAGGTAGCCTAGAATTTCAAACAATCAGACGATGTTAGCTTTAATGTGCTTATAACGTTGGCTTTAATCTGGTTAGCCCAGCCCCTTAGAGCTTATACGCCACCATTTTTCCTTTCTGAATTATATAGGCTACTTTCCTGATATTAGACGAGTTGCTACATTCATCCACTTTTTTCTCTCTCCGCTGTATAGTGATGTTAGGGACTCAGCAGTTGCGAGCTGCTCCAGGGTAGAGCCAGACCTGGTGCTTGACCAGCCCCCCTCCCCACCCGCGCTGGACACTGGAAATGAAAGCAGCCGGTCTCCTCACATTACAGCTGACACGCAGACTGTGGATGGTGAAAACCCTCCTCTAGAGTGTTTTCCGACTGATCGGGCCAATTTTGCTGAAAACATCCAGGATAGTGACATTAAAAGATATATCCTTAAGATGGGCCCATGCAGACCCAAAGGTCCATTTCCTAGGGATAACAACAATCGGTGTTTTTCGGAAAGTTTTTACACCTCTACCACTAAAGTTGGGATGAAACTTCCCCGCAGCTGGATGTGCTATTCCCCCAAATTAGACTGCTGTTACTGTGAGCCTTGCTGGCTTTTTGCCAACCGAAATGCCCCGTATTACAGCAATGCATGGGTGAACGGAATAAAGGACTGGAAACATCTTAATGTCAAAATTGAGAGGCATGAATCCACACAGATACATCTTGCTTCATGCATAGTCTACGAGCAGTGGAAACTCAACCACACAATAGACGCAGAAACCGAGAGAAATGTGCGTAATGCAGCCTTGTTTTGGCGACAGGTCTTGGAGCGCATTGTAAATGTAACTCTTACTCTAGCTTCATGCAACCTGGCATTCAGGGGGCACAGGGAAGTAATAGGTCAGGGAAATGCTGGCAACTTTTTGTCAATAATTGAGCTCGCTACGACCCTGTTTTGAAAGAGCTAATCAACCGACCAGAAGGGTCAGTGAAATACCTAAGTCACCAGATTCAAGATGAGATTATTTACATATTATCTCAACATGTGAAAGCAGACATAATTAATGAAATTAACGAAGCCCCGTTTTATTCCATTATCATGGACACAACGCAAGATGTGTCAAAGATAGACCAGCTGAGCCAGGTGTTCCGTTACGTAACTGGTGTTAAGAATGACATGGATGTTGCAACAGATATACAGATCAATGAAGTGTTTTTGGGTTTTGAGGCAACTGTTGGCTCTTCGGCATCAGAGCTTGAAAACCAAATCCTGGGCTCTATAGAGAAAAACGGAATAGATCTGTCAAAATGCCACGGACAGGGATATGATGGGGCCGCGAATATGAGTGGTGTGTAGACAGGCGTACAGGCAAGAATAACTGAGAAGGAGCCCCTTGCCTGTTATGTTCATTGCGCCGCTCATAATCTCAACCTAGCTCTCAACGACTCTGTCAAAAACGTCCCTGGAGTGAAGCAGTTCTATGACACCGTTGAGCTCCTGTACAACTTTTTTGGTCATAGTATCAAACGATGGGCGCTCCTCGGTGAGGTAATGACGCCAGAGAGCAGAACTGTCACACTAAAACGTCTCTGTCCTACACGCTGGTCATCTAGACATGATGCGCTTTTTGCGTTAAGGCACAGATATGGAGACATTATAAAAGCCCTCGTCAAGATATCCCTGACAAGTGACAAAAAAGACGAGCATGATGAAGCAAGTGCGCTCAAGAATGCCATCAGCAAATTTTCTTTCATATTTTTGGTCATCATGCAAACCAAGATTCTTGAATGTGTAAACGCTGCCTCACAGCTACTGCAAGCTAAGGATGCGGATATTCTGAAAGCATCTACTCTTCTGCAAAATGCCATCAGTGTTTTGATGGAGTTTAGGGAGCAATTTGATAAGGCTAAGTTTGACACTCTTACGCTTGCCACAAAATGGGGAGGTCAGACGCAATTTGAAGCAACCAGAGCCAGAAAAGTTAAGCGTCACTTTGATGAATTGTCTGAAGACAGTCGCCTCGCAGACGCAGAGAGCAACTTTCGCGTGAACGTTTTCAATGCATGTCTTGATATTATCATCCAGCAATTGTCCCGAAGGTTCTCCAGCTTAAATGGAACTGTGAATATGTTTGAGGCAATTCACCCCAAAACACTGCAGCAAGCAGGAGATGCGGAGTTAGAGCAAGCTGCCCGGCGGCTTAGTGAGCACTACAGCCGGGACATCGACCCTAGCTTCCCTGGCCAGCTGCTTTGTTTTAGAACCTCTTTCAAGGACCAGATACCAAAGCAAAATACTGTTGCGGATCTGGCAAAAATGCTCCTTATCAACCACCCAGCAGTAATTTCTGCATTCAGTGAAATTTGCACCGCCCTTTATTTCTGACTCTTCCTGTCACCGTTGCAACCTCTGAGCGCTCATTCTCCAAATTAAAGCTGATTAAAAACCACTTGAGGAGCGCAATGGGACAGGAGAGACTGAGTGGACTTGCCATGTTGTCCATAGAGAATGAGAGAGCAAAGAAACTGGACATACAGAGCATCGTGGACGAGTTCGCGGAGCGCAAGGCTCGTCGTATGCCCTTCAAATAATGCGCGCAGTAGGCTATTGATGTTTTATTATGAGCCATGTACAGTATGTCGCCTAATGTTTTTTTGTTTGAGTTACATGTTCGTTTGAAGGACTTAATGTACAAAATAACATAGTTGCACCCCGTAGTGTTGAAATTGGTAAACACAGTGCATTCAGTGAGGTTTGCACCGCCCTCCTTTTATTTCTGACTCTTCCTGTCACCGTTGCAACCTCTGAGCGCTCATTCGTATGCCCTTCAAATAATGTGCGCAGTATAGGCTATTGATGTTTTATTATGAGCAGTGGCGGTTCTAGACCAAAATTACTAGGGGGGCCGAGGTGGGGCCAGTGTTTTTTCAGGGGGGCACATATAAGGAAAAAACATGGCAATATTTAAGCGTTCAAAATGTTTTGTTTAGTTTATTTAAAACCAAAACAAAATACATTGAGCATAAATACAATGAGATAAACATTCTGTCTCAATAGCCTAAACATAAAATAAATTGTGCTCAATAAATCTTAAAACCATGTTTCTCTTTTTTGTAAAATAAGATTTCTATTTTTGCATACAATGAACCTTTTATCTGTCCAATGACACTTTTTAAATTCACAGCATGAATGAATTTTCTTTTTCACAGCATGAGACTTGAATGTACAATCACTATCTTTATCTAAGTCACACTGTCATCATCTCACTCTTTATGTACAGCAGGGGGGAAAATAGAAAGAAAAAATAAATTCACATACAGTGGTCTCAGAATCACCCTATAGCATTCACAGCAGGCTGAAACACTACAACAACAAGATTCTGCGATTGTGACTCCTTGAGAAACGATCTACAAATGCATCAAGGTTCAAAGCCTTGGACCTTCTGGATTCAATGCTGAGCACACCAAGATTGCTTAGACGCTCCTCACTAATGGTGGATCGGAGGTACCGTAGGTCTTCACCAGTTTCAAAGTGGAGAAACTCCGCTCACAACAGGCAGATCTCACTGGGAGTGCCACAGCTATTTTGCATAGTCTAAAGAGCTCAAAAAATACTTCTTTATATGGCTCAGTGAAACGTGTCAACGCTACTGTATCTGATGGCTTTTCAATCAAAAAACTTCGGACGTGACAGCTGTTATCACTCACGTCCGAAGTTTACAATTCGCGCTGCTGCGGGTCTTTCTGCTGCAGGTAACAGTGTGCGTGCAGCGCTTTAAGGAATCCGTGTAGAACACTCCGTCATGTCAGTTCCGATCTTCGAGCCAGCGCACGTCGAAATTAATAAATCTTATTATCTGTTCAGCACAGGGGCCACAACAGGGGCCAGGAGCAATTTTACAGGGGCACTGGCCCCCTCTGGCCCCCGTTTAAAACCGCCTATGATTATGAGCCATGTACAGTATCCTAATGTTTTTTGTTTCTGAGTTACATGTTCGTTTGAAGGACTTGAAGTACTAAATAACATAGTTGCACCCGGTAGTGTTGAAATTGGTAAACACCGCAGTTGCGGACATTTTGTAGCCTAAAATGATGTTATGATAAGCTTTAATAAAGGGCCCGGTCATTTGCCCCGCCCCCGGCCCGGCTTTGACTTGTTCCGCCACTGAATCAAGCTTAAGGAACTCTAGGTCCAGTTTTGCCTTCTCTAACGCAATACGGCTGTTCTCTGAATCCCTCCTCAGTTTTTCTTGCTCTATCTGCAGCTGTAACAATTCCATTCTCTGTTCAAACGTCAATCCCTCGGTTTTATTTTCCTCAACTAAAACGGGCTTAGGGCCAGGCTCCTCAAGCAAAATTCCCTGCTCATGCAAAGCTTCGGTCAGGAACAGTTTAACCCTCTCTTTCAATTTGCGCTCCTTGTCTGGAATAGAAACCTTATAATGGGAGGCAATTTCCAGTAATGTTTCCTTCGTGCAACTGTCCAAATATGACTCGCGTGGAGTCTCAAAAAATGACTTTGCATCCATGCTGGAGAACACGCATAAACCAGTACAAATAAAACGTGATCCCCCCCGACTAACTGCAACCCAAAAAAACCCTACTTACGGTATGCCTAGTCTTCATGCAGTTACAAGCGAGGGGTACTTATGCACTGTTACCAGCAGAAAGCCTGCCGCGACTGGCAATCAGCAACGACAGGCAAAACCGCGGCGTGCTCCCGAGCGTTGCTTCTACTCGCCTTCACCACAACACTATATAAAAAAAAATAAACCAAACAAACAAATCCGACGTGTCTCAAAACACGCCGCTATACCTACCAGGGGGAAATCACATTCATTTGCACACAGTTTATTTACCTTTTGAGACTTACTCCAATAAGGACCCACTATACTCACCCAATCTATTTAATTAGACTAAATAAACTAAACAGAAACTAATCAAAATCGCAATTAGACGAGCCCCCATTATGTTACATTCTGACTCAAACAAATAACCCCAAACCCAAAATAAGGCACTCAAAACAGAAAATCATGCTCTTTACTGGAATTCATACAATTTTAACAAATACAAATTACCAAGCCCAAACCCATGGCCAACGTGAAGCCTATCACACACAAACAAAGTCCTATTAATAGGCCCAGGTGAAGGCTTCGCAGCTGGCGACATTCAGCACAATCAACTTCCAGCTCCGCGCTGTCAACAGAGGCACCGCCCCCGAAACACTTGCAGGTGTCACAGGGGGAAACCAGAGCACCCAGAGGAAACCCACGCAGACACGGGGAGAACATGCAAACTCCACACAGAAAGGTCCCCGTTGGCCACTGGGCTTGAACCCAGGACCTTCTTGCTGTGAAGCAACCATGCTAACCACTACACCACCATGCTACCTTTGTCTTGAACCCTATACTTGAAAACTTTCTGAAATACCTCAAAATTTTAGGGCAAATTTAAGGAAATTCAAGGGGGGCAAAAAAAAAAAAAAATTTGAGGCCATTTGCCCTGCAGAGTAAAAGGTGTCAAAAGTTAACACTGAGGCCTGAAAATATGTGTAATTGAGGGACTGATATTGTGATATTGTGTTTTCTGTAAGGAAATGTTTCTAGTATGATTTCAGAAGGAGTCTCCAGTGTCAGAACTTGGTAACAGTCAGAGAAAACAGCTGTAACTTTAATCTTTCAGTGTCTGTGTGGCAGCGGGGGCGTGGCCAAGCGTTGGTCTGTGAATGGAGGGCAGAGTCAGGGAAGGTAAGTGGTGGAATTATTACGCCTGATGGGAATTAACCTGTGTTTGTGTGTCTTCCCCAGTGACCGCGCCCTTTAAAAAGGAGAGAGAGAGAGCAGAGAAAGGGAGCTCTCTCCCCAACCAGAAGACTTGGGTGTGTGCGTGCGTGGCTGGGAGATTGGGAAAAGCTGAAAAGCTTAAAATAAAAAGAGTTTTGAGAACTCAGTTCTGGCCTGCCGTGCTTCTGTGCTCCACCCACCTGGTCAGATACTACAGTCCGTATTACAGAAGAGTGTCCTGAGTGTCATTTTATCTTCTGAACTTTAAGGGAGTGAAATACAGCTGCATGTTAAATGTAACTATAAATGGATAAAATATGGCATCGTTCATTTATTCAGTGACAAACTGCTGTAGGAGAAGATGAATAAAACACTTTGCAAAGTCCTTTTATTGAAAAATAATGATATTTGGACTGATAAGATTAACTCTGCTTCATGTCAAGCCACATCACACCACCCAAATGTTGACTGTTTTCCTATAACAGCGCAGCCCCGAGTGATTTATTCTCGAGTTATCAGATACACTGATGCAGCTTGGATTCTAAAGAAAGCAGATTGTAATAGATTCTGGCTGTCAGGGACAGAATGTCCCACTCATATCTCTCTCTATCTTTTCTTTTAGCATTCACACACACACACACACACACACACATCTACATCCACAGACACACACTCTGTCAGAGCTGCCAGTAAGGTTCCCTCTTTTGTACAGAACTGTGCTCCATGCTCTCACACACATAAAACCTGTGAATATCAGATACATCAGTGCTGTGCTCGCTGACCTGTCAGAGTTCCACATGATAAGATCCAGCCTTCAGTAGCTTTATCTGCTGCGTTTTTTGTTGGCTCATGTGAATGCTGCAGTCTTTATAACCTCATAGTCAGAGTAGTCTTACTCTAATGGGCTTCTATCTGATTTGTATTCAATCGGTGGAAACTGAGTTACCTCCTAACAGCCAGGAGTCAGGTTTGAGGACCAGGCACCAACGGATGGAGCTCATTTAATGTGTCCATATGCCCGCATTGAAGATTGAACTGGAAGCCACAAGAACAACGGGGTAATGGCAGACTGTTTAACTGTGAGTAGGCTAAATCTTTCTGCTGGCTCCTGTGTGGCGTGTAGCTATTGGATCTCACTTTTCCCTTGTCTTGATCATTTTCAACCTTTAAATAAATCACCCATCTGATACAGAGTTACTGTTAGCACCCTGTTTTACCCTGATTTGTTTTATTCTTCTTATACCACAACGTTGGTACGGTTATCTTTTACATTATAGCAGCTGTCACCAGTCTGTCTTTTTTCTCTCTCTCTTAAACTTGACATGCTAAAAAAGTTAAATAAATATCTCCTCACAGAAAACTTAACCAACAATATGCATTTTTAGCTCATCTGGCTGACAGCCGATGAGCTTATGCCATCATGCATTGTTTGTTGTCCATCTGGCGTCATCCACATTTCACAAAAATCGCTTCTTCTCATTCAGTTCACTGATTTTTATTCTTTTTGGCAGGAAGGTAGAGCTGCCTGGGGTGTGTATGGCTTCTACCCAAATTTGCATAATTGCAATTAATAATGAAGATATGGAGTAATTAAGTCCTGATGAGCAGTTTCCACACAAATTGCTTCTTCTCCCTCAATTCTTCACTGATTTTGATTCTTTCTGGCATGAAGGTAGGGCTACCTAGGGTGCATATAACTTCTACCCAGATTTGCTTCATTACAATTATTAATGATGTTATGGACTAAATAAGCTTTAAGGAGCAGTTCAACAAAAAATAGTTCTTCTCAGTCAATTCCTCACCATTTTGGATTCTTTCTGGCAAATAGGTCAGTATTCCTAGGGTGTACAGTGTCTTACAAAAGTATTTATTCTCCTTGGTGTTTGTCCTGTTTTGTCGCATTACAAGATGGAATTAAAATGGATTTTTAGGGGGTTAGCACCATTTGATTTACACAACAGGCCTACCACTTTAAAGGTGAAAATTGTTGCTTTATTGTGACACAAACAGTAATTAAGATGAAAAAAAAAACAGAAATCTGGAGTGTGCATAGGTATTCACCCCCTTTTCATATGAAACCCCTAAATAAGAGCTGGTCCAACCAATTCACTTCATAAGTCACATAATTAGTTAAGATCCACCTATTTGCAATCAAAGTGTCACAAGATCTTTCACATGATGTCTGTATAAATCAATCTGTTCTGGAAGAACCCTGACCCTGCAACACTACTAAGCAAGCAACATGAAAACCAAGGAGCACTCCAAACAGGTCAGAGACAAAGTTGTGGAGAAGTGTAGATCAGGGTTGGGTTATATATATATATATATATATATATATATATATATATATATATATATATATATACACACTACCGTTCAAAAGTTTGGGGTCACTTTGAAATGTCCTTATTTTTGAAAGAAAAGCACTGTTCTTTTCAATGAAGATCACTTTACACTAATCAGAAATACACTCTATACATTGCTAATGTGGTAAATGACTATTCTAGCTGCAAATGTCTGGTTTTTGGTGCAATATCTCCATAGGTGTATAGAGGCCCATTTCCAGCAACTATCACTCCAGTGCTCTAACGGTACAATGTGTTTGCTCATTGCCTCAGAAGGCTAATGGATGATTAGAAAACCCTTGTACAATCATGTTAGCACAGCTGAAAACAGTTTAGCTCTTTAGAGAAGCTATAAAACTGACCTTCCTTTGAGCAGATTGAGTTTCTGGAGCATCACATTTGTGGGGTCGATTAAATGCTCAAAATGGCCAGAAAAATGTCTTGACTATATTTTCTATTCATTTTACAACTTATGGTGGTAAATAAAAGTGTGACTTTTCATGGAAAACACAAAATTGTCTGGGTGACCCCAAACTTTTGAATGGTAGTGTGTATATATATATATATATATATATATATATATATATATATATATATATATACACTAAACTTTGAATATCCCAGGGAGCACCATTAAATCCATTATAGCAAAATGGAAAGACTACGTCACCACTACAAGCCTGACAAGAGAAGGCCGCCCACCAAAACTCACAGACCAGGCAAGGAAGGCATTAATCAGAGATGCAACAAAGACACCAAAGATAACACTGAAGGAGCTGCAAAGATCCACAGCGGAGATGGGAGTATCTGTCCATAGAACCACTTTAAGCTGTACACTCCACAGAGCGGGGATTTGTGGAAGAGTGGCCAGAAAAAAAGGCATTGTTTAAGAAAACATGTTTGGAGTTTGCCCAACAGCATGTGGTAGACTCCCCAAACACATGGAAGAAAATTCTCTGGTCAGATGAGACTAAAATTGAACTTTTTAGCCATCATGGGAAATGCCATGTATGGCGCAATCCCATCACCCTGAGAACACCATTCCTACAGTGAAGCGTGGTGGTGGCAGCATCATGCTGTGGGGATATTTTTCATCTGCAGGGACAGTGAATCTGGTCAGGACTGAAGGAAAGATGGATGGCACTAAATACAGGGTAATTCTGGAGGAAAACCTGTTTAAGTCTGCCAGAGGTTTGAGACTGGGACGAAGGTTCACATTCCAGCAGAACAATGACCTTAAACATACTGCTAAAGCTACACTGGAGTGGTTTAAAGGGAAACATTTAAATTTCTTGGAATGGTCTCATCAATGTCCAGCCCTCAATCCAGTTGAGAAGCTGTGGCATAACTTGAAGATTGCTGTACACCAACACAACCCATCTAACTTGGAGCAGTTTTGCCTTGAGGAATGGGCAAAAATCCCAGTGGCTAGATGTGCTAAGCTAATAGAGACATACCCCAAGAGACTTGCAGCAAAAGGTGGCTCCACAAAGTATTGACTTGGGAAGAGGGGGTGAATACCTATATAGAGTACATTCCAGATTTCTGTTTTTTTTTATCTTAATTATTGTTTGTGTCACAATAAAACAACTATTTACACTTTTAAAGTGGTAGACATGTTGTGTAAATCAAATGGTGTTAACCCCCCAAACATCCATTTTAATTCCAGCTTGTAATGCGACAAAACAGGACAAAACACCAAGGGGGATTAATACTTTTGCAAGACACTGTATATAGCTTCTATATATAGCTTGTATATAGTGTATATAGCGTGCAACATTTATTGCATAAAGTGGCCCACTTCAGATCGTTCCTTCTGGACTAGACGAGGCCGGAGTGAGCTATGCTGTCATTGACGGTCACGTTAATCTATTTATATGGAGTGTTTGCCATACAAGTCCCTGTGAATTAGCTGTTACTAGAGGAACAATAATTTATTTGAACAGACCATTAATATAAATTTTGTTTGCAGCTGGAACTATTCTTCACCAACACTGTTTTCAACAATCTTTTTCTTTGTGTGTGTGTGTGTGTGTATAGCCCTGTCTTAAATCAAATATTAACATTTTGCATTAAATTGAGATGCAGTAGAGCAGCCTCCACAGGGGGAAACCCCCCCCCCCCCGAAATTTTATAACACAAAAATATCTGGTTGAAAGATTTTATTCATTTCTGGTGTAGGGATATTTTGGCTCATTGCATCATCCATTCATCCATCCATCGTCTATACCACTTATCTTACAAATGGTCACAGGTCACCGGTCTGTCGCAGGGCTAACACCAAGACAAACAGCCATTCACTCTCTCATTCATACCTACTGGTAATTTAGACGAGCCAGTTGACCAAATCCACATGTCTTTGGACTGTGGGAGGAAACCAGAGCACCCGGAGGAAACCCATGTAGACATGAGAACATACAAACTCCATATACCGTAGAAAAACGCCAGTTGGTCATAAGGTTCAAACCCAAAGCCTTCTTGCAGTGAGGGGACAGTCAATGCTTCAACCATTTAACAAAAAAAAAGAAGAAAAAAAAACAAAAACAAGTGAAGCATAGTTCAACTAGGGCACATGGTAGAGTGCATACCTCTGCCAAGCCATTTCACCAAAATCATTTTAACCTAGGATAATACTAAGTGGGAGGGGGTGTCATGGTGTGTGCGTGTTTCTCTACTTGTGTTTCTGCCCAGGTTCCACCCTCCTTCTTCATCACCGTGGAAGTGGGTGATTCAACACATCGTTTTTTAATTTGTCTTTCAGGACTGCAGGGGTTAAAAGGCTGGCCCAAATCTACTGACGAGGCCAGTGGGCCAGACAAGAGCCTACAGTTTCTGTGTGGTGTATTGTGTTGGAGCGCGTGTGTGTTGTTGACTGTATATGGTGTGTTGGCAGTATTTTTGCTGTGTGTTATTCTGTGTTGCGCGTGCATGTGGAGTGTTTAGTGTGTGCCAGGGTCGGCATTGCTCCCAGTTGGGAGAGTGTTTGCTTGTTTGGCAGGTTTTCTTCAGTTTCAGTTCTCTTTAGTTTAAACTGTGTTATGTTCTCTACAACCCCTTGACCTTTGATTTTGGGAGACATAACAGCTGTACACCAAATTTTATCCAAATCCGCTCACTATTTTTTGAGCTATGTTGGGAAAAGATAAAAATATCCTGGATCCACATACATATCCAGATTTACATTAAAATCTAATCAATTGTTCCTTGGCCTATGGCTCGCCTTTTCTCAAAATTTCATCAAAATATGTTATCTATTTTTTTTAGTTATGTTAGGAACAGAAAAGCAAACGTACCGTAGGCAAAAACAGAACCTTCTCCAACACAGTTGGCGCAGGTAATAAGTGTCTGATGGTTCACATCATAGGCAGTTGCTTTAAGATTCTGTAGGAAGCCTCCCACAGTCCAAAGACGTGGTCAACTGGCTCCTCTAAATTACCGGTGGGTATGAATGTCAGAGCGAATGGTTGTTTGTCTTGGTGTTAGCCCTGCAACAGACTGGCGACCTGTAATCATCAGTAAAATAAGTGGTATAGATGATGGATGGATGGATGATGCAATGAGCAAAAGTACCCTGAAAATATTTATTTAAATGCAGCAGTTAAATGTTTCCCAACTGTATGTGTCATTAGTTGTGGTGAAATTCAATATTTTAACACATGAAACTATCAGGTGGCATGGTGGTGTAGTGGTTAGTGCTGTCGCCTCACAGCAAGGTCCTGGTTTTGAGCCCAACAGCTGGCAAGGACCTTTCTGTGTGGAGTTTGCATGTTCTCCCTTTGTCTGAGTAGGTTTCCTCTGGGTGCGCCGTTTTCCCCCATGGTCCAAAAACGTGCAAGTTAGGCTAATTGGTGACTCTAAATTGACCATAGGTGTGTGAATGGTTGTTTGTCTTTGTGTCAGCCTTGCGATGACCTGGCGACTTGTCCAGGGTGTACCTTGCCCATAGTCAGCTGGGATAGGCTCCAGCTTGCCTGCAACCCTGCAGAACAGGATAAGTGGCTACAGATAATGGATGGATGGATGAAAATATCACATCTCATTGCAGTTTCGTGGTGGACAGTGCAGAGTTAAAATGTGCAGAACCACATAGGCACCGACTGATTGAAACAGTCTTCAGTGAGATCCTATAGTACACTTTTTTGAACATTCATCGGACAACAGGCTTTCAAAATGTCATTTTGGGCCTCGCTGGACACAAGCCTTGACTTTGAGTCAGTGGCTGCTTCATGCTTGGGCTTTGCATTGAAAAAATAGTTTTGTCCCTTCCAGATTCATGGATTCTCCATGTGATGATTAGAAGACTTCTCAAAGGGGCTGAACCAAATGACCAGCTGCAAAACACTGAACCAGTAATGGGCACGACAGAAAGCATTTCAAACATAAATGTATCAGTTCGGTGCTGATCAGTGAACTGCAGACTGGCAGAATTCTCAGAGCTGCAGTCGTCAGTCAGTTGATTCACCTCATCTATAACAGTTTTACACGAGAAATATAAGCTAGCTTCCTCTGTGAAATTTAGCTAGCTACACTATAGCCAAATGTCTACGGTATGAACATCACCATCACACCCATTTGTGCTTCTTCCTCAAACTATTACCAGGAAGTTGGATGTGCACAATTGTATAGAATGTTTCTGTATGCTGTAGCATTAAGATTTCTTTTCACTGGAAAATATTATGTTCCAGCATAACAGTGCCCCTCTGCATAAAATGAGATCCATGTCATTGATATTAAGGCACAGAGCCCTGATCTCATCTTCACTGAACACCTTTGGGATGAATTGGAATGACGACTGCACACCAGGCTTTCTTACCCGACATCAGTGCCTGTACCACTTGTGCTCTTGTGACTGAATGAGCAAAAATCCACACTCCAAAATCTAAAGGAAAGCCTTTCCAGTATAGTGGAGCTTATTATAACAGGAAAGAGGGAACATCTCCATATTAATGCCCATGGTTTTGGAATGGGATATTCAATATGGTGGTGTCTTGAGCAAGCACTACCTACCCCTCACTCCCCCCGGTCATGGTTATGACTGAAGACTGGACTCAGCAGACTGTGCGGAGGAGACCACCACCTACCTGGTGGTTCAATGGGCAGGAAGGAAGGCAGACCCAGCAAAGTGTTTGTAGAGAGCGATCAGGGCACAGCACAACACATAGTACACTGATGGCCATTTACTGCATCCTGACCTCATGTTCACATACTTTTGGCCATACACTGTAGCTAGCAGCATAACTACTTTTTCTCATGGCATGGCAGTCATTGCTAATGTTTTGGACCTGATTTTGGAAAAAAAAAGTATTTTGATGTGCTTACTTATGAGGAGAGACTGAGAATTAAATATGAGATCGGGCCAACTGAGTTCAGATGAAACTGAACACACAGAGATATGATGATGATGTTTGTCCTTTGGAGTCGAAGATGACCATGACTTCAATGTGGTGGGTGGTGGTTGTGGATCCAGAGGTGACCGATGAGGCCAATCCAGACTTTGAAGGTACACCCACATGTTGATGCTCCACGTGCCAAGGTTGAGCATTTTCACTATCTTTTTGTTGTATTTTGACCACTGAGTGGGATCCCCACCAGCCATGGTGTGCTGGCCAGGGTGAGAAACAGGCTATGTTTGGGGCACCTTTTCTAGCCCCTTCCTCCATGGAGGTGAGCAGAGCAAATCCTAAACAGGACTGCTCAGACACCCAAGGGGCTGCTGTTCTCTGCTGTTGCTTTGTTCCAGCAGAGAGTGACCCTATGCCCTGGGCTGCCTATGTGCAGGTTTGTGACTACAGCTTCCAGTGTTTCTACACCTGCTGCTTCGCCACTTGCCCATCACCACAGGACTTGAATTTGAAGTCATGACTTGGATTAGAGTGAGGGAGAGTTGTGCAGCCATCAGCCTCACTCTCTAGTCCCGACCTAACTGGGTCCAGGGGCAAGACAGAATCAAGACAGCTGGAGCAAAGTCAAGATGCAGTGGATGACTATCAGTGTTCTATGTGTTGCACTGTGACCTGATTGCTGGGTCCACCTTCCTTCCTGCCTGTTGAACCACTAGGTAGGTGGTAGTCTCCTCTGTGCAGTCTGCTGAGTCCAATCTTTGGTCATAACCCTGACCAGGGGGAGCGAGGGGTTGCTAGTGCTTGCTCAAGGCACCACCCCAGGCTAGTGGAGGGAAGGATATGCCTTTCTACTCCATTGCATGGCAGTCAAGGATGGCACATGCCCATTGCCCTAATACACATACACTTCAATACCAGCCAGCTGTACTTCATCTATTAAAAAAAAGTCATTATTTAATTTTTCAGTTTTTAGTGCATCAAAAAAGTAACTATCTATAGTCCATCCATCCATTATCTGTAGCCACTTATCCTGTACAGGGTCACAGGCAAGCTGAAGCCTATCCCAACTGTCTATGGGTGAGAGGCGGGGTACACCCTGGACAAGTCGCCAGGTCATCGCAGGGCTACTATCTATAGTCTTGAAACTTAATTCACAAATTCATGCTTCTGAGGAGGTGGTGTAGTGGTTAGCACTGTTGCCTCACAGCAAGAAGGTTCTGGGATCGACCCCAGTGGCTGACAGGGGCCTTTCTATGTGGAGTTTGCATGTTGTCTGCGTGGGTTTCCTCTGGGTGCTCCGGTTTCCCCCACAGTCCAAAGACATGCAGGTTAGGTTAACTGGTGGCTCTAAATTGACTGTAGGTATGAATGATTGTTTGTCTCTAGGTGTCAGCCCTGCAATGATCTGGTGACTTGTCCAGGGTGTACCCTGCCTCTTGCCCATAGTCAGCTGGGATAGGCCCCAGCTTGGCTGTGACCCTGCATAGGATAAGTGGTTTGGGATAATGGATGGATGTTCCTGAGGAATTCAGAAAATGAATCAACAATATGTTTTTTAAAGTATCCCTTTAATACTCTCTCTCTCTCTCTCTCTCTCTCTCCACACTGAAAAAAAAATCCTTTGGATTTACTTGATTTTAATGTGTTCATCAGTCCCACACAATCAGAATGTGGATGACTGACATAATTTCCTTCTTTTTCTCAATGAATTATTACTTGTTAAACCAAAATAATTAAAATCATGTTAGATTATTTAAAAGAATCAAGTTGATTTAACACTTCTTTTTAAAGCTATTGCAATACCAATTAATTGAGTAATGTTAAAGTGATTTCATCATGCTCAGGATACCACATTTTTAAATGTAACTTTAACTTTATTTGTTAATGCTAATATTATTTAAAAGGTATTATGTAACTTAAAAGCAATTTTATTATGTCCTTACAACCCAAGTTAGGTTTATAAATTTAACTTGATTTGTTAAATCCAGCCAAATGCACTGTAGACATCAGTTTTGTATTTAAGTATGTGCAAATACAAAAATCAAATATAAAAAACTGATTGCACTGACAAAAAAACAAAGATTCAGAGTTCTGTATTAAACTTTGACTGTACTGATTCTTAAAACTTTGGAGATCACACACTTTACCTGAACAGAAGGACTCTGCAGTTGCCATACAGTAAATTCAGCATAAAAACTGGACACTAACCACTACATTACTAGCAGCAGATTCAAACCACAAAAACTTCACAGTAAACTGACAAAAATAAATAAAAGAATTCTCCATAAAGGTGGCACGGTGGTGTAGTGGTTAGCGCTGTCGCCTCACAGCAAGAAGGTCCGGGTTCGAGCCCCGTGGCCGGCGAGGGCCTTTCTGTGTGGAGTTTGCATGTTCTCCCCATGTCCGCGTGGGTTTCCTCTGGGTGCTCCGGTTTCCCCCAAAGACATGCAGGTTAGGTTAACTGGTGACTCTAAATTGAGCGTAGGTGTGAATGTGAGTGTGAATGGTTGTCTGTGTCTATGTGTCAGCCCTGTGATGACCTGGTGACTTGTCCAGGGTGTACCCCACCTTTCGCCTGTAGTCAGCTGGGATAGGCTCCAGCTTGCCTGTGACCCTGTAGAACAGGATAAAGCGGCTAGAGTTAATGAGATGAGATGAGAATTCTCCATAAAGTGCAATGGATTCATGATACATAGAATCTAACTTTGCACTGTTTTCAGTCTACCATTGGAAGCACATACAAACTTCAGTCGCAGCAGATAAACAGTATACACGTCACAGTACATTTAAAAAAAAAAAAAATATATATATATATATATATATATATATATATATATACACACACCATATATCATATATATATATATATATATAGTGAACTGTTAGTTCACAATATTGCAACAGTGCATCCTCAAGAGTGAATACAAAATAACAGCATTTTACTGAAGTAAACCAAACATGCCACAAACTGAATGAGGCAAATAAGAGCTAGTGCTTCTTTTTTTTTTTTAATATATATATATATATATATTACAGTGAGGGTTAACCCTGTGAACACCATTTTACATAGCTAACAACTTTGACAAATCAAAGTGGCTTTACAAACAAAAAGTAAACAACCCTACATAAACTCGTCACTGAGAAATAAAAAGTGGATACACAACAGAAATCATTCTGACCCGTTCACTGAGAGAGCCTGTTTTTCAGAGCAAGTGCTTTGTTGGAAAGTTTACCTCCATCCAGTTCCATCCAAATCTTTTGGATTACCTCAAAAGTGTAGCGGAGGTCAGCAGGGTAGCTGAGGTTCAGTGCATACATCAGTCCAAACAGCATAGCAACAGCTAATGCTACATTATCAAGATCTTGGAACACCTTGATGCCTTCAAGAACAATGCCAATGTCCTCTGCTTCATCACTTGAAGCATGTTCTTTAAGAACATAGATCCCAACAGTGGTGTCTTCAATGGCCTCATTGATGGTGTTTTGATCCATGCTCTGTACAAAACAGAAAAAAGGTAGGTAAACCAAAGTTAGGCAAATCAAACCTTATCACCAAGCCCTATCAAGAAAAGGATAAACATAAAATAGTGACACTATAGATCTAGGTAAAGTGAAAGTTAGAAGGAAGGTAAATTTAGAGACAAGAACAAGTAACTACAGCAGAACATTATATAAACATTTATTAAAATGGAAGCATTATCTGTTCCACGAGAAGAAGAAAAAAAAAATCCACCTTGAATGCACCTGCTGACTGGTTGAAATAATGTGAGGCTCGGTCTGAGCCACTTTGTTGCCCATTTACAGAACCATGGTTGTGTATGAACACTGGATTCTTTTTTCATCGCACACACAGATCAGACAGCTGGCAGACCATGAAGAGATATTTACTGAATTTGACAAAGTGTATTGTACAATTGTTCTTGAGAACCATTTATTCTACCTTTAAGTTAATTTAACCAGCAGCCAGAAACACTATTGATTTTGTGTTATGAAACAGAAAAAAAAAAAATTATAAAAATGATAATACATATTCTTTTAATCGTTGAATAATTTCAGCACAAGCGATCTAGAATGAGAACAAGAGAAGAGTGGAAGATAAGCATAGCACTGAATTCATATACCTACCACATATTCCTGTAGAAAGTTATCTGGATCTTCGCCCATGTAGACACAGACTCCCTTAATGATGCACTCTCGTCCAGCATCTACATCACACTGAAAGGACATTTTCTAGGTTAGCATCTTAATTCAATCCATGGGCCTTAATTTAACAACATCTACTGGTATAAACTGTCATATGGGTGCACATTTCTTTTCTCAGGTTTCCTACGATTGTGCTAGCCTTGTCATGTACTCCAAATCATGTGGGAGGAAGATTGAAGGGAAAGAGACAGAAAGAAAGAGAAGGTAGACAAATATTTGAAGATAAATAACAGTGAAACAGAGAAACAGAGGAACAGTTGAAGTTGATACAAAAATATGCAATAGTGGAAGGACAAAGACGTAAAGTAAATGCGCAAAAAAAAGCTGTAAATGTAACATTTCTAGGACTGTGGGACCCCGGCATCACTTACATTAGCCATTTGTGCAGTGATTATTTTGAGCCTTATCCCTAGCTGTCCTCCTCTCCATATTGACTGATGACAGCTCTCAGAGGTTGACTCTCTCCCATGGACTCCCTGAATCCATTGATTACCTTATTGTTGAAGTCAAGAAACAGTGTGAACTTCAGGGCAACTTTAGACTTCAATTTATGGATTCCTTTGTTTGGAAATGGGTTCCTTAACCTCAGTGTCAGAAGTGGAAGACAAAGGTACTCTTAGAGTTATTGATATGTCAAGGCCCACCACTATGCAACATGATGAGAGCTCTACTGTGCTTAATCCAGTCCTACACCTCCAAGCATTCAGTCCTTGCTCAGCAACTGACTCTTCATCCCTATCAGGTGAACTTGTGGATATAGAGTTCATCAAAGCAAGTCTACAAGCTCACGGTCCTCCTGGCCAGCTGTGTTTCATGTACCAAAGTTCTCCTATGATGCAGAGTTAAAACTTCAGTGAGCAGGTTTAGCTTACATTCAAAATGACACTGTACTTATTCCAGATCTCAAGTTGAAATCAGCCATCCTTGATGGTTTAGAGCTAGACAACATCAAGTGGTCGTGTGCAGGATCAGCTTGAAAGTGAAAAAGAGGAAGCGTGAAATAGTCAAGGATGAGGTTGAACATCAGAAGGAGTTTAGGGAAGAAATGAGATGAGCATTGAGTGGTCATGGAAGTCTACCAGAAGATTGGGATACTATTGCTGTACTAGTAAGAGAGGCAGCGAGGAAGGTGCTAGGGTGGTCATCGGGAAGGAGGAAGGAAGACAAGGAGACATGGTGGTGGAACAAAGAAGTGCAGGAAACTATAAAAGAGAAGAGGCTAGCAAAGAAGAATTGGGACGATCAGAGAGACGAGGAAAGCAGGCGGTTATACAGAGAGACGAGACAGAAGGCAAAAAGAGTGGTAGCGAAGGCAAAAGCAGATGCATACGAGGAGTTGTATGAAAGACTGGAGACCAAAGAAGGAGAGAAAGACCTGTAAAGACTAGCTAGGCAGAGAAACAGGAAAGCAAGGGACGTACAGCAGGTAAGAGTGATGAAAGATGGAAATGGAAATGTGCTGACAAACAAAGAGAGTGTATTAAGAAGGTGGAAAGAGTACTTTGAGGATTTATTAAATGAGGAGAATCCAAGAGAGAAAAGGTCAGATTCATTGGAGACAGCAAATCAGGAAGCAGAGTTGGTTAGTAAGGATGAGTTGAGGGCATCCATGAAAAGAATGAAGACTGGGAAAGCAATTGGACCAGATGGTATCCTGATTGAGGCTTGGAGATGTTTGGGTGAGACGGCTGTGGAGTTCCTAACGAGATTGCTTAATAAGATCCTAGAGAATGAGGAAATGCCGAATGAATGGAGAGTGTGCTAGTCCCAATATACAACCCCAATTCCAAAAAAGTTGGGACAAAGTACAAATTGTAAATAAAAATGGAATGCAATAATTTACAAATCTCAAAAACTGATATTGTATTCACAATAGACCATAGACAACATATCAAATGTCGAAAGTGAGACATTTTGAAATTTCATGCCAAATATTGGCTCATTTGAAATTTCATGACAGCAACACATCTCAAAAAAGTTGGGACAGGGGCAATAAGAGGCTGGAAAAGTTAAAGGTACAAAAAAGGAACAGCTGGAGGACCAAATTGCAACTCATTAGGTCAATTGGCAATAGGTCATTAACATGACTGGGTATAAAAAGAGCATCTTGGAGTGGCAGTGGCTCTCAGAAGTAAAGATGGGAAGAGGATCACCAATTCCCCTAATTCTGCGCCGATAAATAGTGGAGCAATATCAGAAAGGAGTTCGACAGTGTAAAATTGCAAAGAGTTTGAACATATCATCATCTACAGTGCATAATATCATCAAAAGATTCAGAGAATCTGGAAGAATCTCTGTGCGTAAGGGTCAAGGCCGGAAAACCATACTGGATGCCCGTGATCTTCGGGCCCTTAGATGGCACTGCATCACATACAGGCATGCTTCTGTATTGGAAATCACAAAATGGGCTCAGGAATATTTCCAGAGAACATTATCTGTGAACACAATTCACCGTGCCATCCGCTGTTGCCAGCTAAAACTCTATAGTTCAAAGAAGAAGCCGTATCTAAACGTGATCCAGAAGCGCAGACGTCTTCTTTGGGCCAAGGCTCATTTAAAATGGACTGTGGCAAAGTGGAAAACTGTTCTGTGGTCAGACGAATCAAAATTTGAAGTTCTTTATGGAAATCAGGGACACCGTGTCATTCGGACTAAAGAGGAGAAGGATGACCCAAGTTGTTATCAGCGCTCAGTTCAGAAGCCTGCATCTCTGATGGTATGGGGTTGCATTAGTGCGTGTGGCATGGGCAGCTTACACATCTGGAAAGACACCATCAATGCTGAAAGGTATATCCAGGTTCTAGAGCAACATATGCTCCCATCCAGATGGCATCTCTTTCAGGGAAGACCTTGCATTTTCCAACATGACAATGCCAAACCACATACTGCATCAGTTACAGCATCATGGCTGCATAGAAGAAGGGTCCGGGTGCTGAACTGGCCAGCCTGCAGTCCAGATCTTTCACCCATAGAAAACATTTGGTGCATCATAAAACGGAAGATACAACAAAAAAGACCTAAGACAGTTGAGCAACTAGAATCCTACATTAGACAAGAATGGGTTAACATTCCTATCCCTAAACTTGAGCAACTTGTCTCCTCAGTCCCCAGACGTTTACAGACTGTTGTAAAGAGAAAAGGGGATGTCTCACAGTGGTAAACATGGCCTTGTCCCAACTTTTTTGAGATGTGTTGTCATGAAATTTAAAATCATCTAATTTTTCTCTTTAAATGATATATTTTCTCAGTTTAAACATTTGATATGTCATCTATGTTCTATTCTGAATAAAATATGGAATTTTGAAACTTCCACATCATTGCATTCCGTTTTTATTTACAATTTGTACTTTGTCCCAACTTTTTTGGAATTGGGGTTGTACAAGAATAAGGGAGATGTACAGAGCTGCAGTACTTATAGAGGAATAAAATTGATGAGCCACACCATGAAGCTATAGGAAAGGGTATTGGAGGCGAGATTGAGAAGAGAGGTAGCAACCTGTGAACAGCAGTACGGGTTTATGCCAAGGAAGAGCACGTCGGATGCAATTTTTGCTTTAAGAATGTTAATGGAGAAGTACAGGGAAGGTCAGAGAAAGCTACATTGTGTGTTTGTAGACCTGGAGAAGGCATACAATAGAGTGCTGAGAGATGAATTATGGTATTGTATGAGAAAGAGTGGAGTGAATGAGAAGTATATTAGAGTGGTGCAAGACATGTATGAGAACAGTGAAACAGCAGTGAGGTGTGCAGTTGGAACAACTGAATGGTTCAAGGTGAAGGTGGGACTCCATCAAGGATCTGCTTTGAGTCCTTTCTTGTTTGCCATACTGATGGATAGCTTGATGGATGAAGTGAGGCAAGAGTCACCATGGAACATGATGTTTGCGGATGATATTGTGATATGTGGTGAAAGTAGAAAGGAGGTTGAGTTGGGTTTGGAGAGATGGAGGTATGCATTGGAACAAAGAGGAATGAAGGTGAGCAGTAGCAAAACAGAATACATGTGCATCAGTGAGAATGGGGATGACAGTGTAGTGAAGATGCAAGCAGTTGATGTAAAGAAAGTTGGTGAATTCAAGTACCTGGGGTCAACTGTGCAGGAAAATGGGGGCTGCGATAGTGAGGTGAGAAAGAGGGTGCAGGCAGGGTGGAGCAGTTGGAGAAGGATTTCGGGAGTCATTTGTGATAGGAAAGTCCCAGCAAAAGTGAAAGGTAAGATGTATAAGACAGCAGTGAGACCAGCTGTGATGTACGGATTGGAGACCGTACCCTTAACGAAGAGACAGGAGGCAAAGTTGGAGATGGTGGAGTTGAGGATGTTAAGGTTTGCAATGGGAGTGACAAGGTTGGACAAGATAAGGAACGAGCACATCAGAGGGACAGCACATGTGGAGAGCTTGGGAATTAATCTAAGAGAGATGAGACTGAGATGGTATGGGCACATCCTGAGAAGAGATGCAGAGCATGTGGGAAGGAGAATGTTGAGGATGGAGCTGCCAGGCACACGAAAACGAGGAAGGCCAAAGAAGAGATCCATGGATGTGGTGATAGAGGACATGAAAGTGCCAGGTGTGGTAGAGAAGGATGCGGAAGACAGAGAGCAATGGAGACGAAAGATCCGCTGTGGCGACCCCTAATAAGGAGCAGCCAAAAGAAGAAGAAGATTGCATAAGATGGAGCAAACCACTGTTCATATTTTCATGCACGCTTTTGTTACAACACTGCTTGATTATAGATAATTAAGGAATCCCTGTAGATTTTCAATCTATCATATACCTAAGTAATCTATAACAAAACAGTTTAACTTGCATGTTGAACTTTAAGGTGAAATTTCAAATGTGTATACATTAATACTATTTTGGTCAGAAGTCTTTGAAACACTGCTAAAATCTATCCTATAATCATGTATCTAAAACCTCTCAGAGACCCTGAAAATGCACCTGAGAGCATCTATTTTCAAAACATTTTCCGGGGGGGCATGCCCCCGCACCCCCCTAATTTCACTTCACACCGTTGGCGCTCAATTGTCTGTGTATTATCATGCTAGAATTTAGGGCTTTAATTTTTTTAAGCGGAAAACACTGTAATGTATTATTGTCTTGGAAATGGTGCTATGAGTGTAATGTAATGTTGAACATGGTGGTGCGACTGATGCTTGCAGAGGTTTCTCTCAGTGAAAATGCAGTGCTTTTGTGTGTTAGTGGAAAGACTGGTGAAAGCATACGAAAGTTTAACGCAAGTTTACTGTAAGTATCTAGTAGGTTCCTGATGTGGGCAAATGTTGCACAAAACACACACACACACACACACACACACACACACACACACACACACACACACAAATAAATAAACCCCCAACCTGATTATTGACATCTTCTAAGGTGACATTTTCCCGAGTTCAACTACCTACATTTTACCATACTGGGGCTTTGTCTCTGCAATATAAATTGGAGTAGTGCTTACGGTACATGTATATCACATCTTTATATATATTTTCTGTGGTTCATATAAACGGTAGAAATATAAACTTACCCTTTATGAAATGATCTGCACATACTCGTACATATTTGTAGCTGGTTTCTTTTATGTTCGATCTGTTCAGATTTGCAAGCCGCTGTCTCTGTTGTCTCCGGGTTAGAGCTTCCATTTGGGGTTTTTCTCGCATTGTAACAGCGGGTAAACTGAAATATCTGACTCCAGCCTGAACAGAATAGTTTGAGCAGCCAATACCTGCTCAAATTTGCGGCATTTCATAGGCAATGGTCGGAGGTGAAACATAGAATATCAACTTTATTGTCTAGAAGAACGACTCAAAAAGCAAATTCAATCTTCCTAGTGTCTAATTTGCACCCTAAAATTGAATAAAACGGTTAAAATATACTGTTTTGCCCAATTTCCAAAGGTTTGTTTACATCTCACTTATGCACACTTTCCCCGCCAGGGGACCGTCATTGTGACGTCATTTAAGCCAAACAGACTGGGAGCAGCTCTTTGTTTACTTGCGAACCGAGCACACGTGTACGGACTTTGGTCGTGAGAGGTTGTGTAAAATGTCTGAAAGCGATAGCGATTTTGAAGTAGGAAATCTCCAAATTGAATATCAAGAGGTGAAACTATATATGTATGAACCTATGGCCATTGCAAAGCAATCGGTGAATGTGGCTCACTGGTTTGACCGTGCGGCCTCGGAATCGGACAACGACTCGGCCGACTCTGATCACGGTGACCCCGGACCTCAAAAAGACTCGCACCCAAACGATTTATCCTGGTAGTTATGATAAATTCCTACTTTTGTTGTAACACTAAATAAGGGCCCTTTTGAAGAATAATTAAACCGCCCTCCCTAGTGGATATAGGTAATGATTACTGGACAGCGTGCCAGTAGGCCACATTAGCCTGCCATCCACGGCATTATACTATTTATAGCCGACTCTAAGCGAGGAGATGGGTAATTCCGCCCCAAATCACCAGATTTAGAAAAATGTTCGCCACTGACCATCTCAGATTTGCTTCATGCTTTCTGGAAATATTGTCAGTGTGGCCAATAAATAGTGTACAAAATTTTAGGCTTGTACCTTCATTAGTTTCTGAGATATAGGGGCTTTAAAAAAGGGGCGTGGTCCCTATTTCACTGTTGAAATGTGTGCTACAGAAAACGGACCTAACTTCCATAAGTCATTACTTTTAAACTATTCATGCAAAATACATGAAATTTTCAAGTATTGTTCTTCAATGCCAGACACCTTTAAATACTAAAATAGAAAGTTCACAGTTCAATATTTGCCAAGTTATGGCTCGCTGAAAATCATAAAAAAATGTCTACTATTGTGCTTTGGAGCAACTTTGATGTAAAACATGCCGTACTTGATACCTCAATATTTATAGTTTGGTTTAGGGTACCAACTTCATATTTTGTGCATTTGCTAATCAGAACAAGCTCTTTCCAGTGGTATAATTGTTTTTATGGTAGACCTAGTCATACATTTGCAATATGTATTTGAATTATAGGTGCAAAATGCTTTTTTTATTTTTAAAGCCTAATAAATCAGAAAGTTTGATTTCTTTTGAACACATACCTAGTTGCCTAAAGAGTACTATAACATGAGTAATAAATAAGAAAATTTGAAAGCTTTGGTGTGCTTTAATGTGGAGATATGGGGGGTTACATTTGCTCCAAAGCACGATAGAAGACATTTTTTTATGATTTTCAGCAAGCCATAACTTGGCAAATATTGAACTGTGAACTTTCTATTATAATATTTAAAGGCATCTGGCATTGAAGAACAATCCTAGAAAATTTCATTTATCTTGCATGAATAGTTAAAGCCCCTATATCTCAGAAACTAATGAAGATACAAGCTTAAAATTCTGTACACTATTTATTGGGCACATTGACAATATTTCCAGAAAGTATGAAGCAAATCTGAGATGGTCAGTGGCGAGGCCTCTGGTGATTTCACATAGATTGATCCAAATATCCCTTTGTCTCATTTCCACAATGATTGTACAGGATCCCTCAGGATTCTTGACTTGTCAATTGCAAGCAAAAGTAAAAATGTTTACCTCCAATCTTCTCCTTTTTGCTTGAGCGTTGCTGGTCCGTTTCTTCTTTGACTGCTTGATTTTGTTTCACGCGAACAATCCACTCTCTCTGCCTCGTCTCCTCTTCCAGTAAAAGCCAATCCACTCTCTCTGCCTCTTCTCCTTTTTTGGAAAAAGCCAATCCTCTCGCGCCGCCTCTTCTCCTCTTCTGGAAAAAGCCAATCCATTCTCTCTGTAAAAGGTAAAAAACTTCTTCCTGAACCGGTCCCGTTGTTACAGTTCACTACACAACAATAAGGCATGGTTTTTCTTTGGAAATTCCTGAGTGCACGTCCGCACTTAAGCTGAACAGCAATGTAAGTAAATGGCAGTGGACTCAACTCAAGTGGTTTGTTTGTCTTAAATGACGTCACACGCCGAGTGGTCACGAAAATAGCCTAACAGAAATTCGCCAGGATCTGCGCTAACTTATTTTAATTATTACTTATTAACAATACTTCTTGGGACCAGAAGAAAATTACAGAGGGGTTTTTTAACATATAAAGTTTCAAATGTGCATAAAATTAAAACCGTTGCCTATGAGCTTTAAGGTACTTGCTGCTACGCATGTGTTATTCCACACAGATGGTGGACACAGCTAAATCAGAGAGGGTCATGGGCAAATGGTATATAGTCACTGTCTGGAGCGCAGGGGCAAAGCTCGAAGAAATCCCCTCACACAGCTGGCTAACGGCTGCTCTCCACCAACTGTGACTTTAATGAAGCAGCGTGGTCAGATTAGATTAGATTAGATTAGATTAGATTAGATTAGATTAGATTAGATTAGATTAGATTAGATTAGAACTTTATTGATCCCTTTGGGTGGGTTCCCTCAGGGAAATTAAAATTCCAGCAGCATCATTACAGATAAACAGAGAATAGAAAATAGAGAAAAACTTCTAGATAAATTAAATTAAGTATTTACATATACAAATATAAAAAAGAATAAGATATGGGGGAAAAAACGCCAGCAGGAGAGGTATTGCACATTGTCCGGTATTGCTTATTGCCAGGCTAGGCTACTGCTCCTTCCCTTCCTGTCCTCTGTCCTCCTGTTACCCCTCCTCCCCCCCAGAGAGGAGTTGTACAGTCTGATGGCGTGAGGAACAAAGGAGTTTTTAAGTCTGTTAGTCCTGCACTTGGGAAGGAGCATTCTGTCACTGAACAGGCTCCTCTGGTTGCTGATGACGGTGTGCAGAGGGTGACTGGCATCGTCCATGATGTTCAATAGTTTGTCCATAGACCTCTTCTCTGCCACTGTCACCAGAGAGTCCAGCTTCATGCCGACCACAGAGCCGGCCCGCCTGATCAGTTTGTCCAGCCTGGATGTGTCCTTCTTGGATGTGCTGCCCCCCAGCACACCACGGAGTAAAACAGGACACTGGTGACCACAGACTGATAGAACATCCACAGGAGTTTCCTGCAGATGTTAAAGGACCGCAGCCTCCTCAGGCAGTATAGCCTGCTCTGTCCCTTTCTGTACAAATGGTTGGTGTTGCAAGTCCAGTCCAGCTTGCTGTCCAGCCACAGCCCGAGGTACTTGTAGGAATCCACAGCCTCCACCTCGACTCCCTTGATCAGAACTGGCTGTGACCTTGGTCTGGACCTCCCAAAGTCAATGACCAGCTCCTTGGTCTTCGAGGTGTTGAGCTGCAGATGGTTCCTGTTGGTCAACAGCAGGACCGGGAGCTCAGCAGAGAAACATGATTATTGACTGTCAACTGTAAATTAACTAGCAGGTGTTAGCTAACGTCCGCTAATATGCTATGATATCTATAACTATATATCTATATATACACACACACAAAAGTTAACAGGCTGCTGTAACTGTTACATAATGTTACTGTTCGAAAACAGCACTCTAGTGGACTGTCACCCAATTTACTTTAACATGAGCATATATAAATTTGAAGAACTTACTATTTTTTTAGTGATTCGATTTCTCTCCACAGTGACTTACTGCTGCAGAAAATGGAGACTTTTCCACAATTTTCGCGGGCTTACGGGTCTTCTTCTTTGCTTATTTGGCATCCAACTTATTGCCGCATTAGCACCACCTTCTGCTCCGGAGTGGTTAATGACCTTTCCTGGTGACATTTGAACATATTCCATTTCCGGTAGAGACTAAACTTGATTACATTGAGCTTGTTTTTTTAATTCAATCAATTTCAATCAACATGAAATAAACTAGTACATTCAACATTCTCTATAAACAACTTAAGTCTACTTGATTAAACCATGTTCACAAGCAGAATATAAATGAATTGTGTTGCATTTACTAACTACATTTTTGTAAATTCAAAGACCCGATATTTCCCTTTTTTCAGTGTATCTCCGATGACTCAATTTCAGTCATTAGAGATACGGCACAGCAGTTTTTTTTTTTTTTTTTTACATGAGTTCAGACAAAGCTGTTGACCACAACATGCTGATCATAATGCTCTTTTTATTTACCTCTGTCTTTCCCCATCTCCCACATTTATTTTCTCAGAGATTTTCCTTAACCCACACTGGGATAATGTCTGAGAATCATACGAACTGGAACAAAATAGGGAAATGCCACTGGACAGACTGATATTTTGCATCTCTCCCTGGTGGGTTTTTTATTTGCTCTGCCAATATATTGCGGTAACCATGGCTGCACTGTTCCCAGCATGTTTCTCTCTTTAAAGTCTGAAAGAGATATGAATGTATTATCAGAAAAATGAAGATATTTTTACAGGCTATTGCTAATTCCTCAGATAAGCCACCCCGCTCCCATTTCTCCCACTGTGTGAGAGAAGAGGGCAGGACAGAGGGAGCAATTTAGTGATGTGAGATATGCGAAGGCAGTGATAAAGTTGTAGATTTAGCCAGTTTGTGCAGCTCTTTGTCATTTGGACTGTCGCTGACTCACTGTGTCTGACAGCAGAGCTGTAGGGGGAAAGCCAGCTGTTTGGATTTCAGGCCTCTTGTGAAATATGTTTGCAATATGAGGCATTACGCTGGTTAAAGCTGTGCTGCTGAACTGTTTCATGTCTTTCTGTTTCAAATCTTCCTCCTGTTTTCACTTCTTATCCCCTGCTGATACTTTACTCAACATGCTGGCATATCTGCAGCAATTTTTACGGTATATCCCCATGTATCCCCACTTCTTCCTGCTTTTCATCTTCACCATCCTTCTCTCTACTTCTGCATCCTTCCCCATCTTTTCTTATTGTGCGTCCAAGCTTCTCTCTCCTTCTCTCCCTCCTTTTTGCCTCATTCTCTGTTTCTCCCTAATTATCCCTAGTTCTCCCTGCTGGTCTTTTCTTTCTCCCTCCTTCTCCTTCTTCTTCCTCCCTGTTTCCCCTTTTCTGCCTCCTTCTCCCTCCCTCCTTTTCCCTCCTTGTCCCTGATTCTCCCCTTGCTCCTTCCTTCCTTCCCATCCTTTCCCTGCTTCTTCCTCCTTCTCCTCTTCTCTATCCCTCTCTCTACTTCTGCATTCTTCCCCCGCTTTTCTTATTGTGTCCAAGCTTCTCCTTCTCTCCCTCCTTTTGCCTCATTGTTTCTCCCTAATTATTTCTACTTCTCCCTGCTTGCCTTTTCTTTCCCCCTCCTTCTCTTTTCGTCTTCTTCCTCCCTGCTCCCTCCTTTTCTGCCTCCTTCTCCCTCCCTCCTTTTCCCTCCTTGTCCCTGATTCTCCCCTTGCTCCTTCCTTCCTTCCCATCCTTTCCCTGCTTCTTCCTCCTTCTCCTCTTCTCCATCCCTCTCTCTACTTCTGCATTCTTCCCCCACTTTTCTTATTGTGTCCAAGCTTCTCCTTCTCTCCCTCCTTTTTGCCTCATTGTTTCTCCCTAATTATTTCTACTTCTCCCTGCTTGTCTTTTCTTTCCCCCTCCTTCTCTTTTCGTCTTCTTCCTCCCTGCTCCCTCCTTTTCTGCCTCCTTCTCCCTCCCTCCTTTTCCCTCCTTGTCCCTGATTCTCCCCTTGCTTCTTCCTTCCCATCCTTTCCCTGCTTCTTTCTGCTTCTCCCCTTCTCCATCCTTCTCTATCCTTCTCCCCCTTTTCCTATTATCTAAGCTTCTCATTCTCTATTCTGTCTCCTTCATGCCTCCTTCTCTGTTTCTCCCTACTTTTACCTCCTCCATGCTTGTCTTTTCTTTCTTCCTCCTTCTCCTTCCTCCCTGTTTCTCCACCTTTCCCCCTTTCCTGCCTCCTTCTCCCTCCCTCCTTGTCCCTGATTCTTCCCTTGCTCCTTCCTTCCCATCCTTTCCCTGCTTCTTTCTGCTTCTCCCTTTCTCCATCCTTCTCTACTTCTCCATCCTTCTCCCTCTTTTCTTATTGTTTCCCAAGCTTCTCCTTCTCTTTCATTCTCTCCCTCCTTTTTGACTCTTCCTCTGTTTTTCCCAACTTATCCCTACTTCTTCCTCCCTCTCCATGCTTGTCTTTTCTTTCTCCCTCCTTCTCCACCTTTCCCCCTTTTCTGCCTCCTTCTCCCTCCCTCCTTGTCCCTGATTCCTTCCTTCCTTCCTTCCTTCCTTCCTTCCTTCCTTCCTTCCTTCCTTCCTTCCCATCCTTTCCCTGCTTCTTCCTGCTTCTCCTCTTCTCCATCCCTCTCTCTACTTCTGCATCCTTCCCCCTCTTTTCTTATTGTGTCCAAGCTTCTCCTTCTCTCCTTCATGCCTCCTTCTCTGTTTCTCCCTACTTATATGCTTTTCCTTCCTTCATGCTTGTCTTTTCTTTCTCCTTCCTTCCTCCCTGTTTCTTCACCTTTCCCCCTTGCCTGCCTCCTTCTCTCTCCCTCCTTTTCCCTCCTTGTCCTTGATTCTCCTCTTGCTCCTTCCTTCTCATCCTTCTCCATACTTCTTCCACCTTCTCCCTCCATTTCCCTCTTCCTCCCTGCTTCTCCATCTTCTGCCTCTTTCTCCTTCCCTCCTTCCTCTACTCCTCTTTCCTTCTCCCTCCTTCTCCTTTGCTATTCTCGTTCCTTCTCCCTTATTTTCACTGCTTCTCCTTTCTTCACCATACTTCTGTGGTCCATCAACTTGACTTTTCACTTCCACTCGTCACGTCTTCCCATCGACTCCAGTGTTCCAGTGCAGCCTAAGCTAAATACAGAGGATATTTGGGTTAATTGCTCCCAGTGGCCTTCTGTTTGCTTCCTAATTACTGTAACAGTCACAACAGTAGTGCTGATTCCCCCACGCTGCCAACTTTAGCTACACATGGGTTTCATAAGAGATAGGCAGAGTTTTAGATGCACAAAAGCAATGCAATTATGGCCAGACATTAATGCAAGAACAAAAGCCAGAGTTAATGGCTTACCTTATTACCTTATTAATGGTACATGATGGACCAATTCTACACTTAACAAATTCCACCTGCTGCATTAAGTGTTACCTCATTTCCTTAGGCAACATAAATAGCATAAATTTACATATTGCCAGAAAAAAAGCTCATTAATTCCAAAACCTGATGTACAAACTTTATCACTGGGCTAAAATAGACATCCGCTAGCATTGATAATGATGCTTATTAGTTATATTAGCATGCACTGGGGTGAATTACAAAAAGGGAGGGGACATGTACAGAGTCTGTGCCCATTGTAGCTTCAGATTCTTGTTTTTGGCTGACGGAACTAGATTTGTTCTTTTCCTGTTGTAGCTCATCCGCCTCAAGTTTTGACATGTTGTGCCATCTGAGATGCTTTTCTATTTAAAGGCCCCGTCCCACAATACCGATAACTATAACTACAACTAGAAATAAATCGGCCCCCTGCAGTTTATGTGGTTGATGCTCACACCAGACCGATAACGATCCCTATAGCCCAGGCCTGGGTTTATCCGTATCGGTGAGATTGCTTCTGGAGCCATTTTTCCAGGCCTGGACCTGATCTGATAAAACATCTGGCCAATCAGGTAATTGTTTACATGTGACATTGTCTGAGCACGTGCTATTTTTCCCCGGGTATCTTTGTCCATCCTTGTTGTATCATGAAGTCACGGAATACGGATTCACGGAAAATAAAAAATATAATACAAAGCACAGATCTTTTATTCACGGATGTGTGATTTTCCATGAAATATCAATAGCCAATTAATAAAGTAAACATATAAATGCAGGTAAGATATTTTTAATTATTAACTTCAGCTGTCCAAACATTTAATTGTTTTAGATTTTTTTATTTTTTATCCGTGACGCATCATCCGTATGAAATCGGTAACCAATCTGTAATACACTGAAATGTCTGTGACCAATCCGTAAATTATTAGCATCCGTGATGCACCATATTAATATCCGTAACCACTCCGTATTTTGTATCCTTTTTTATTATATTTCCATAATCCGTGACCTATCCGTATTATGTCAACCACCAGAGTGTGTTCATGGGTTGTTTTGAAGTCCAAGCTGTACAGTATGGCCCAGAATAATGTGCTACTACTTGGAAAAAAACTTCCATGACTATTCCTAAGTTGAATGTATTTATTTCCCTGAGTGTCAGGACCAAGCGATATTATAATCGTGATTATAGATGTGGTGTGACTGCTCCAGACTGGAATTAACTCAGGTATAGATATAGTTGTAGTTATAGGTATAGTTATACATAATAATTGGTGTTGTGGGACCGGGTCCTTAAGCTTAATAAATTATTGAATGCAAATTTTCAAGTTATAAAAAGGCAAAAATCCATATAATTGTTCTGTTTACATTTACTTGCAGAATTCCAGTGAAAGGGAAAAAAAATCATTGCAATAGGCAGGAATGTGATTCATTTTTAGTGAGAAGCAGGTTGACTGTGCTTCTGGAGTCCATCCCAGGAACACTGGGCATTGGTATATACCCTGGATGGGGCAATAGTCAATCACAGGGCACCATGCACACACACATTGATACACTCATTCACATATCGGGCTTAGGAATCCACCTTCTCGCATGTTTTTGGAAGGTTGGATGGAACCCAAAGGAAACCCATACAGAAATCCCCTCTGATGACTGAGTTGTTCCTGAGGGTAGCAAAAGTTAAACATTCACCCAATTCTCTGTAGATCATGAGTTTGAATCCTGATACAGTCACAGCCATTCACTGCAGTTAGACGTCGGTGGCATTGCTGTCTAACATATCAGTCAGAGAGACACTTAGCAATCATGGGCATCTGTCAGCTCGTATATGCAGAAGAGGGTAGATAGCACTTTCTTCCAAGCGTGTTATGCTGTCCTGTGATGTACCTTGAGTAACAGATGATGGTAGAACCACACGTCTCCATGGAAGCATATTACCTCTTACTGTCCCGGGTAGTGTCTGATGAGGTAGTGGGCGTGAATAAGCAATGATTAAATTTGGGAGAAAAACAGGGTTAAAATGGAAAAAAAAAACACTCGATCAATCAAGCAAACAAACAAACAAAAAAAATCACCAAGAAGCAACAGTGTAAACTGATCTACATACAGGAGACGTACCTCAGTGGCATGGCTCATGACTACAATCCATCCTGTTTCTTGTAGCAACATGAATATCATTACTAAGCTCAGGGATCTGCATAGTAATGTGCTCTTTGAAGTGGCCTCATCATCCGCTGATAATAGAATGTAGTGTATAGCATTGTATTAAAACTCTGGTATACATGTAGAGCCCATTTCAGTCCTTGTTGCTTGAAAAGGGTTGTAGTGTTTGATATGACTCTCTGTTAGTCACTGCTTGCTCTGACAGGCTTTTATCCATCACCCCTGAAGTAAAAGAGCCCTGGAAATGAGTCTTCAAAGGAACGACTGAGCTCGCCTGTCCTTCTGCTGTGCTAGTTGAACGACTGAGTTGTCATGCCTGTGTGTGTGTGTGTGTTTAATATTTTTATAGTGTTTCAAGCTGGAGGCTTTTCCTGTGCGGCCAGATGTCAGTGTGTTGATGAATGGCAGTATGTGTGGCAGTGGGATCACGGCCATGAACAGGTTCAGGTTGGCCATCTTGGTCTCTGCCAAGTGTCTTTGCCTGTCTGTGATGAATGTAAAATTGATAAGGTCTCATTGATATTCACAGACAGGAGCATGATCCGATGACCAGCTCAGCAACTGCACTGTCTTGTCCTGGGCAAATTCACTTAATAAGTATATCAGTGAAGCAGCATGTCCATGGCCTTACCCCAATTTCCATGTTAATGAATCTCATCAGGATGTGTGCACATAGTTGTTTGTTTCTCATTAGCCTCGTCAGTACAGGAGCGTAGAGCAGTGTTTTAGTCAAGTCACTAAACCTCGAGTCCGAGTTCAGTCTTGAGTCCCCAATGTTCAAGTCCGAGTCAAGTCTAAGTCATTAAAAAAAAATTCGAGTTGAGTCCACTATTGATCCGACTCGAGTCCAACACTCCAGCTGCACCATTTGACGGTGGTTGTTTTAGCACCATTAACACTAGTTGGTTCCTGAACATGACGTATGAACAGGGGAATGTGCATTCTCTTTATCAGGGAGTGCAAAGTATTCTGTCAGAGATGGTTGGGACATAGATGTGAGTGCAGAAGGTGTGTTTGTTAATACAAGTGAAGATGAATAAACAGAGCGGCACGGTGGTGTAGTGGTTAGCGCTGTCGCCTCACAGCAAAAAGGTCCTGGGTTCGAGCCCCGGGGCCGGCGAGGGCCTTTCTGTGTGGAGTTTGCATGTTCTCCCCGTGTCCGTGTGGGTTTCCTCCGGGTGCTCCGGTTTCCCCCACAGTCCAAAGACATGCAGGTTAGGTTAACTGGCGACTCTAAATTGGCCGTAGGTGTGAATGTGAGTGTGAACGGTTGTCTCTGTCTATGTGTCAGTCCTGTGATGACCTGGCGACTTGTCCAGGGTGTACCCCGCCTTTCGCCCGTAGTCAGCTGGGATAGGCTCCAGCTTGCCTGCGACCCTGTAGAAGGATAAAGCGGCTAGAGATAATGAGATGAGATGAGATGAATAAACAGTCCAGAATGGCAGGCAAAATTGTAAAATGGTGAAACAGGCAATAGGTCGAGCGAGGCACAAACAGGCTATCGTAGACTTGGCAGAATCAAAGACGAGAAACAGGAAATCAGGGATCAGGAAGCCAAACAAGGAAATAAGGCTTGGTAATGTGTCAGCAACACAACTCAATACTTCTCAAAGTAAGTGTGTTTTCACAATTTTTATATCGGTGGGCTGATTGCGCCTTAATCCTGTGCAGGTGCGAGTCGTTTACAGCTCACACGAGAGTCCGCTTGGAGCACACGCTGTCCGGAGTGCACCCGAGAGTCTATCTGATGCACACGTCAAGGCGCGCAGGTGTGGCATGAAATTGGTACAAAATCAATGTAGATATAAATATCTTATGCCAAATTATTATGGCATGTTACCAAAAAAATGAAGAAAAAAATCAGAGTCCTTGTCTCCATTTTCTGAGTCAGTTAATGCACAAGTCCGAGTCTGAGTCATCAGTGCTCAAGTACAAGTCGAGTCATGAGTCCTTAAAATTAGGGCACAAGTCAGACTTGAGTATTACAAGCCTGGCATACAGGTGCCATTAGTTCTGCTTAATATTCATATGCAAATTGAGAATGGTATAAATGCAAGCATGAGGTATGGAGTCTATGGAGGCAAAAAAAAAAGAAAAAGAGCCAAAAGTTTTTGAACTCGATATTCACAAACATACAGAAAGATTCACTTGCATATAAAAAATGCATAAATGAACTAGAAAGTGCGAACCAGGGTTAACAAAGCTTACAAAAACTAAGACTAAATGTAACAGCGAAAAAAATCATTAACTGAAATAAAAATAAAAACGACAATTTTCAAAAAATGACAAATAAATAAAAACTACAATGAACAATTCAGTATGAACTAAAATGAAATAAAATTGCAGGTAAATAAAATCAGCCTTGTATTCATTTTGTTTTCCCGCTCGATACAGTAACAGACTCGTTCCAGAAGGTGGGAGTAATGTTGAAAAAGACGCTTGCTGTGAAATACCTGAAAAAATAAAGCTAACATCATGATCAGCTCCAAATATATAACATAATTATAATATAACGTCATCATAGCTCCCAATATCATTGGTGTAGCTTGAGGTTGAGTATCCTTTCCAAGATCAAGGCACAGGGTCCATGACCTTGGAGCCTTTTGCTGAGAATTTGTTTAGTGGTGATCAGTTGATGACACTGATCCATACTGCTTGGCCTGGGAGGATCTTGTTCCATGGCAACACAGAGAGTGGAGATGATGGGACCCTCAACAGGTTGCATCCCGCAACCATTCACATACGGTACACACACTTATGGACAATTTAGAGTAGCCAGTTAACCTAACCACATGTCTTCTGGACTGTGGGGGAAAACAGAACACCTGGAGGAAACCCACACAGACAACATGCAAACTCCACACAGAAAGGCCCCTCGTCAGCCACTGGGCTCGAACCCAGAACCTTCTTGCTGTGAGGTGACAGTGCTAACCACTACACCACCATGCCGCCAAATATACAAATATGTATTATCAATACATACTAATACACAGTGATGTAATGTGTAGCTTTGCTTCCTTACAACTCCAGGGTCTCAAGTTCAATTCAGAGCTCAGGGTTACTGTCTGTGGGAAGTTTCTGTGTGCATGCAAGTTTCCTCCATGTCCTCTGGTTTCCTCCCAACTTCCAAAACATGCCAGCAGAGGGGAACTGTCAGGGCTTTCTAGGCCTTCAGAGAAGCCCAAACATATCAGCATTTCAAATGTTATATTTAACTTCTTTCATTCTTTCATAATTTCATGTTAATTATTCTCTTCTAATTCGAATTTGGCCTCATTTTCTATCAAATTTGCTTCAGAAATGAAAGGGTTACTGTCCTGAAAACATTAGAGTTATCCAATGAGATTGTTTTGTGTGTTTTCTCTAGGCTGAGAAGAGTTTAGAGCTGGCTCACTCATTGGTTAAAACTTCATTGCTGGGACAGAAGGCCATGGCAGTGTATGTTTATGTAGGAAGTGACAGATAAATTAACCACTCAGATTTTGATTTATAGTGGGAGGGACCAAAAACTTATCACCCTAGACCTTCTCGAATGCTAATGCTAGCTTAACCACAAGTCTATGCCGTCAGTGCAGCAGTGAAGTCACCTTCCAGCCAGTGCAGCATTCATCAGTAGTGTTAGCGAATGCTAATAAATCAGTCAAGCCAGTGCTATCCCATGGGGGGGGGGGGGGGGGGGGTTTAGGTCAATTCTAAGGGCCCAACATTGACAGGGGGCCCTCAGAGGACAATAATAATAATATTACCATGTGTAAGTTAATAAAAAAATATTTTAAATATTTTTTTCTCTTAGATTGAGTAAATACAACAAACTTTTGGTTTGGTTTTCCATTTTCTGCAAAATTATTAGAATAGATAGTCTTTATATTTCACCCCTCTCCATATTCATTACCGTACATGGTACAGTCTTGTGTAGGCAGAGCCAGAGCGTGACACCGTGTTAGGTTTGTTGCTATCGAGAGCAAGTAGCACAGGCTAACGACTGAGAAACTAAGATTTCTGTCTCCAGACTCTGCTTCCATGCTGCACACTCACTACAGCATTTTTCACTCAGACTTAAGTATTCATTTCACTCTGTAATTTACTTAGTTACTTTTAAAATCAACATTGACAGGTACACACAACGGAGTGACCTGGCAGCTTCTGCTGCTAATCCCTTGCAAAATCCTTTACCCTGTTGCTTTTTTGGTGTCTGGCTAAGTTTTGGCTGAACTGAAATCCCAGCTCTGATACAACCCCGATTCCAAAAAAGTTGGGACAAAGTACAAATTGTAAATAAAAACGGAATGCAATAATTTACAAATCTCAAAAACTGATATTGTATTCACAATAGAACATAGACAACACATCAAATGTTGAAAGTGAGACATTTTGAAATTTCATGCCAAATACTGGCTCATTTGAAATTTCATGACAGCAACACATCTCAAAAAAGTTGGGACTGGGGCAATAAGAGGCTGGAAAAGTTAAAGGTACAAAAAAGGAACAGCTGGAGGACCAAATTGCAACTCATTAGGTCAATTGGCAATAGGTCATTGTGGCAGCGGGGGCATAGTCAAGCGCCGGTCTGTGACAGGAGGGCGGAGTCAGGGAAGGTAAGTGGCAGAATCACTACACCTGATGGCAATTAACCTGTGTTTGTGTGTGTCTTCCCAGTGACCACGCCCTATTTAAAGAGGGAGAGCGAGAGCAGAGGAGCTCATCCCCCGGACGAGACGCTAGTGTGTGTGTCTCAGTGTGTTTGGAATATATATATATTGTTAGACTGAAAAGTGTGGCAATAAAGCCTCTGTTTACACCTGATCTCGGTCCTGCCATCCTCTGTGCTCCACTCACACACATCAAACCGTTACAGTGGCGCTGAAACCCGGGAGCCAGAGTGGAGCACCAGCCGATCAGCCCCATGGAGTCCTCCCCGTTCGCCGACCTGGTCCACGCCCTCGCCATGGCCCAGCAAAGCCAGCACCAGGCGCTCATCACCCTCCAGAAGGAACAAGAGTGGCGCTTCGAAGCCCTGGTGCTGGCCCAGCAGGAAGACCGCGAGGCGTTCCGGCACCTCCTCGCGTCGGCGGGGTCCACCAGCGCTCCGGCCGTGGGCCCGTCTCCCCTCAACATCACCAAGATGGGTCCGCAGGATGACCCCGAGGCGTTCATCACGCTATTCGAACAGGTCGCAGAAGCCTCGGGGTGGCTGATGGAGCAGCGCGCGGCGTGCCTCCTCCCCCTCCTAACGGGAGAGGCACAGCTGGCCGTGCTACAGCTCCCCGCCGACCACCGGCTGGCCTACGCAGACCTCCGCCGGGCCGTCCTCCAGCTCGTGGGGCACACTCCAGAGCAACAGCGCCAGTGCTTCCGCACTCTGCGCTTGGAGGAAGTCTGCCAGCTGTTCGCGTTTGGCCAGCAGCTCCGGGACACCTGCTGGCGGTGGTTGATGGCCGACGACCGCAACGCCGAGGGGATCATCGACCAGGTGGTGCTGGAACAGTTCATCGCTCGCTTACCCGCAGGAACCGCGGAGTGGGTCCAGTGCCACCACCCAGCGTCGCTGGATCAGGCAGTCGAGCTGGCGGAGGATCATTTGGCGGCTGTTCCGGTGGCAGGACAGCAGACGGCGTCTACTCTTCTCTCCTCTTCTCTCTCTCCCCTCCTTCTGTGTCCCGTCCTCGCCCCATTCCCCCACCGCGGAGACGGGGGCCGGCACCACCCCAGCCGGCCCGCCGCACCCGCGGTGCCCTCCCATTTCTCCCTTCTGTGTCTGTCTCTCCCCCCCTCAGGTGAGTGAGCCACAGAACACCGGTGCAGAGAGAAAGCCCGGGCCGGTTTGCTGGCGCTGCGGGGAGCCGGGCCACCTTCAACAACAGTGCACGGCAATGGAAGTGGGCGTGGTGGTTCGGATCCCCGATGCGCCAGAAGCCGCCCTCGATCAGGCCAGAGCGTATCGCATACCGGTGAGTATCCAAGGGGCTACATATCAGGCGTTGATGGATTCTGGTTGTAATCAGACCTAAATTCGCCAAAGCCTGGTGCAAAACGAGGCATTGGTGGGAACACAGTAGGTGAAGGTGTTGTGTGTGCATGGGGATGTTCACCGCTACCCTTTGGTGTCGGTCCACATTTTTTTCAGAGGGGAAAAAGTTATAGTGAAGGTGTTGGTTAATCCTCGCCTCACCCACTCTTTAATTATGGGGACTGATTGGCTGGGATTTCGGGATTTGATGACACACTTAGTCAAGAGTGGGTCCTGCCATTTAATGGGGGGAGGTCCCGGTGTTGCTTTGGCGGGAGCAGCTGTCGCAGAGCCATCTACATCATCTCCGCGTCAGAGTGAGGAGCCGCCGGCCCCTCCTCCCTCTCTCTATTGGGGAATCCCTCGCCAATTTCCCATTAGAGCAGTCGCGAGACGAGACTCTACGACATGCGTTTGACCAAGTGAGAGTAATCGATGGTCAAACGCTCCAGCCAAGCGCCACCCCGTCCTTCCCCTACTTCGCGAATATGAAGGATAGGTTATACCGAGTGACGCAGGACACTCAGACTAAAGAGCGAGTCACACAACTTTTAATTCCAAAGAGCCGCCGGGAATTGGTATTCCAGGCGGCTCATTTTAATCCCATGGCTGGACACTTAGAGCAGGATAAGACACTAGCCCAAATAATGGCCCGATTCTATTAGCCGGGGATTCGCGGCGATGTCCGTAGGTGGTGTACGGCATGCCACGAATGCCAGTTAGTAAATCCGGCGGCCATTCTAAAAGCGCCTTTGCGCCCCCTCCCATTAATCAAGACCCCGTTTGAGAGAATTGGGATGGATCTCGTCGGGCCATTAGATTGGTCAGCACGAGGGTACCGCTTTATATTAGTTCTGGTGGACTATGCAACGCAATACCCGGAAGCAGTGCCTCTGTGCAATATCTCAGCACGCAGTATTGCGGAGGCACTCTTCCACGTTATCTCCTGAGTTGGAATCCCGAAAGAGATTCTGACTGATCAAGGCACCACATTCATGTCACGGACACTACGCGAACTGTATGGGTTATTGGGGATTAAGCCGAGCCGCACCAGCGTGTATCACCCACAAATGGATGGTTTAGTGGAACGGTTCAATCGCACCCTCAATAATATCATTAAAAAATTCGTAAGTAAGGACGCACGTAATTGGGATCAGTGGCTCGAGCCCTTGTTGTTCTCAGTGCGAGAGGTCCCCCAAGCCTCCACGGGGTTCTCCCCGTTTGAATTATTATATGGGCGTAAGCCGCACGGCATCCTGGATGTGCTGCGGGAAAATTGGGAGGAGGGACCTTCACAAAGTAAGAACGAAATTCAGTACGTTATGGACCTGCGCACAAAACTCCACATGCTCACCCACCTAACCCAGGAGAATTTGCACCAGGCCCAAGAACAGCAAGCCCGCCTGTACAACAAGGGTACGCACCTTAGGGAGTTCACACCGGGAGATAAAGTACTCGTACTGTTGCCCACATCGAGCTCCAAATTGATCGCCAAGTGGCAAGGGCCCTTTGAGGTCACACGGCGAGTCGGGGACGTCAACTATGAGGTGAGGCGAATGGACAGGGGTGGGGCACTACAAATTTACCACCTCAATCTGCTTAAACTCTGGAATGAGGAGGTCCCCGTGGCATTGGTGTCGGTGGTTCCGGAGAAGGCGAAGCTGGGACAGGAGGTTCAAAAGAGGGCATTGGCATCACGCACCTCTCCGGTCCCCTGTGGAGACCACCTTTCCCTGACCCAACTCACGGAGGTCGCCCAGTTGCAGACCGAGGTTTCGGATGTGTTCTCGCCCCTGCCCGGTCACACCAACCTCATAGAGCACCACATAGAGATGCCCCCGGGGGTAGTAGTGCATAGCCGCCCTTACAGGCTACCCGAACACAAAAAAAGGGTGGTTCGGGAAGAACTTGAGACCATGCTCGAAATGGGCATCGTCGAGGAGTCCCACAGTGACTGGAGCAGCCCGGTGGTCTTGGTACCCAAGGCCGACGGGTCGGTCCGGTTCTGTGTGGACTACAGAAAAGTCAACGCGGTGTCTAAATTCGATGCATACCCGATGCCTCGTATTGATGAGTTGCTCGATCGACTCGGCACTGCTCGCTTTTATTCGACGCTGGATTTGATGAAGGGATATTGGCAGATCCCCTTGACTCCACTATCCCGAAAGAAAATGGCCTTTTCCACACCGTTTGGTTTACACCAATTCGTCACCCTTCCGTTTGGGCTGTTTGGGGCGCCCGCTACGTTTCAGCGGCTGATGGACAGAGTCCTCCGCCCTCACGTCACTTATGTGGCCGCCTATCTGGATGATATTATCATCTATAGTAATGACTGGCAGAGGCACCTCGAACATCTGAGGGCCGTCCTTAGGTCGCTGAGATGAGCGGGGCTCACAGCCAACCTGAAGAAGTGTGCGATTGGGCGGGTGGAAGTACGGTATCTGGGCTTCCACTTGGGCAACGGGCAGGTGCGTCCCCAAATTAATAAGACGGCAGCGATTGCGGCCTGCCCGAGGTCCAATACCAAAAAGGGGGTGAGACAGTTTCTAGGGCTGGCTGGCTATTACCGTAGGTTTATACCTAATTATTCAGACGTCACCAGCCCGCTGACTGACCTCACTAAAAAGGGGACACCAGATCCGGTCCAGTGGACGGAGCAATGCCAGCGGGCTTTTTCTGAAGTGAAGGCTGCACTGTGTGGGGGCCACTTTTACACTCCCCTGACTTTTCTCTCCCCTTTGTGTTGCAGACCGATGCGTTGGACAGAGGGCTGGGGGCGATTTTGTACCAGGAGGTGGAGGGGGAGGACCGCCCCGTCCTGTACATTAGCAGGAAGCTGTCAGTGCGTGAGGGGCGCTACAGCACGATCGAGAAAGAATGTCTGGCGATCAAGTGGGCGGTCCTCGCCCTCCGTTACTACCTGCTGGGGCGCCCTTTCACCCTCTGTTCGGACCACACGCCCCTCCAGTGGCTCCACCGCATGAAAGATGCCAACGCGTGGATCACCCATTGGTATCTGGCACTCCAACTCTTCAATTTCAAGGTGGTCCATAGGCCGGGGGCGCAGATGGTCGTGGCGGACTTCCTCTCCCGTCAAGGGGGGGGGGGAGGGGGAGTCGGCTGCAGGCCGGACGGCCACCCAGCCTGAGTCGGGCGGTGGGGGTATGTGGCAGCGGGGGCATGGCCAAGCGCCGGTCTGTGACAGGAGGGCGGAGTCAGGGAAGGTAAGTGGCAGAATCACTACACCTGATGGCAATTAACCTGTGTTTGTGTGCGTCTTCCCAGTGACCGCGCCCTATTTAAGGAGGGAGAGCGAGAGCAGAGGAGCTCATCCCCTGGACGAGACACTAGTGTGTGTGTCTCAGTGTGTTCGGAATATATATATATATATATATATATATATATATATATATATATATATATATTGTTAGACTGAAAAGTGTGGCAATAAAGCCTCTGTTTACACCTGATCTCGGTCCTGCCATCCTCTGTGCCCCACTCACACGTATCGAACCATTACAGTCATTAACATGACTGGGTATAAAAAGAGCATCTTGGAGTGGCAGCGGCTCTCAGAAGTAAAGATGGGAAGAGGATCACCAATCCCCCTAATTCTGCACCGACAAATAGTGGAGCAATATCAGAAAGGAGTTCGACAGTGTAAAATTGCAAAGAGTTTGAACATATCATCATCTACAGTGCATAATATCATCAAAAGATTCAGAGAATCTGGAAGAATCTCTGAGCGTAAGGGTCAAAGCCGGAAAACCATACTGGGTGCCCGTGATCCTTCGGGCCCTTAGACGGCACTGCATCACATACAGGCATGCTTCTGTATTGGAAATCACAAAATGGGCTCAGGAATATTTCCAGAGAACATTATCTGTGAACACAATTCACTGTGCCATCCGCCGTTGCCAGCTAAAACTCTATAGTTCAAAGAAGAAGTCGTATCTAAACATGATCCAGAAGTGCAGACGTCTTCTCTGGGCCAAGGCTCAATTAAAATGGACTGTGGCAAAGTGGAAAACTGTTCTGTGGTCAGATGAATCAAAATTTGAAGTTCTTTGTGGAAATCAGGGACGCCGTGTCATTCGGACTAAAGAGGAGAAGGACGACCCAAGTTGTTATCAGCGCTCAGTTCAGAAGCCTGCATCTCTGATGGTATGGGGTTGCATTAGTGTGTGTGGCATGGGCAGCTTACACATCTGGAAAGGCACCATCAATGCTGAAAGGTATATCCAGGTTCTAGAGCAACATATGCTCCCATCCGGACGATGTCTCTTTCAGGGAAGACCTTTCGTTTTCCAACATGAGAATGCCAAACCACATACTGCATCAATTACAGCATCATGGCTGCGTAGAAGAAGGGTCCGGGTACTGAACTGGCCAGCCTGCAGTCCAGACCTTTCACCCATAGAAAACATTTGGCGCATCATAAAACGGAAGATACGACAAAAAAGACCTAACCCAGTTGAGCAACTAGAATCCTACATTAGACAAGAATGGGTTAACATTCCTATCCCTAAACTTGAGCAACTTGTCTCCTCAGTCCCCAGAAGACTGTTGTAAAGAGAAAAGGGGATGTCTCACAGTGGTAAACATGGCCTTGTCCCAACTTTTTTGAGATGTGTTGTTGTCATGAAATTTAAAATCACCTAATTTTTCTCTTTAAATGATACATTTTCTCAGTTTAAACATTTGATATGTCATCTATGTTCTATTCTGAATAAAATATGGAATTTTGAAACTTCCACATCATTGCATTCCGTTTTTATTTACAATTTGTACTTTGTCCCAACTTTTTTGGAATCGGGGTTGTAGTAATGCTTCGTCACTACATGCCAGTCAGTGTTAAAATTAGTGCCATGCTAAAAAAAAAATCAGTGACATATGGTACCCTGTGTTATAGTAGTGGCACCTCCGGGGTATATTCCTGCCTCATGTCCAGTGTTCCCAGGATAGACTCTGGCTGCATTGTGACCAGGATAAAGTGTTTACTAAACTTGAATGAATGACTGAATTACTCTACCACACACTTCATTTAATACACACTGTACACTTTTAGAATAAAAAATAATTATTTGTGTCAAATTTTTAACCTTTATTTTTCACTCTGAACTTTGATTGATTGATTGATTGATTACTTTATTCTGAACAATAAAGAAGAAAGATATAAAAATAAAAATTTAAATAAAAAATACAATAATCAAAACATCATCATAAACAAACAGAATAGCGTAGCCACAAGGCAATAAAATAACAATGTTCAGAAAGGATTAGGAAGAACTGACTATGGATTAATTCTTAGCCTTGAGCATGTACAAAATTCCTAAGCATTTGCAGTTGACTTCTTTTATCTTTGAACTCAAGTGCAAGGTCATGTGCTCAAGTTTTATCTGACTAACATTACATCAGTTTTTCTTTGTGTGTGTGTCTGTAATTTCAACAAAGCCTCCCAACTTGGGAACAGCCTTTCAACTAGTGTTCTGCACTCAGGCACAGTAATCTTTATGTGTAGACAACCTAAAGAGATCAGGGGGTTCCATGGGTTCAGAGGGTTTTGTTAAACCATCCATCCAACCATTATCTGTAACCACTTATCCTGTGCAGGGTTGGGCAAGCTGGAGCCTATCCCAGCCAGGGGTGCCACTGGGGGGAGGGGGGCTTGGGACGATTCTATGGGCCCAGCAGTGACGGGGGTCCTCAGAGGAGAATATTAATATTATTACCATGTGTAAGTTAATTAAAAATATTTGTAATAATTTTGTCTCTTATATTGAGTAAATACAACAACCTTTTGGTTTGGTTTTCCATTTTCCGCAAAATTATTAGAATAGATTGTCTTTATATTTCACCCCTCTCCATATTCATTACCGTACATGGTACAGTCTTGTGTAGGCAGAGCCAGAGCGTGACACCGTGTTAGGTTTGTTGCTATCGAGAGCAAGTAGCACAGGTTAACGACTGAGAAACTAAGATTTCTGTCTCCAGACTCTGCTTCCATGCTTCACACTCACTACAGCATTTTTCACTCAGACTTAAGTATTCATTTCACTCTGTAATTTACTTAGTTACTTTTAAAATCAACATCGACAGGTACACACAACGGAGTGACCTGGCAGCTTCTGCTACTAATCCCTTGCAAAATCCTTTACCCTGTTGCTTTTTTGGTATCTGGCTAAGTTTTGGCTGAACTGAAGTCCCAGCTCTAATAGTAATGCTTCATCACTACATGCCAGTAAGTGTTAAAATTAGTGCCATGCTAAAAAAAAAAAAAAATGAATCAGTGACATATGGTACCCTGTGTTATAGTAGTGGCACCTCCGGGGTATATTCCTGCCTCATGTCCAGTGTTCCCAGGATAGACTCTGGCTGCATTGTGACCAGGATTAAAGTGGTTACTAAACTTGAATGAATGACTGAATTACTCTACCACACACTTCATTTAATACACACTGTACACTTTTAGAATAAAAAAAATAATTCTTTGTGTCAAATTTTTAACCTTTATTTTTGACTCTGAACTGACGATGGATTAATTTTTAGCCTTGAGCATGTAATTCCTAAGTATTTGCAGTTGACTTCTTTTATCTTTCAACTCAAGTGCAAGGTCATGTGCTCAAGTTTTATCTGACTAACATTACATCAGTTTTTCTTTGTGTGTGTGTCTGTAATTTCAACAAAGCCTCCCAATTTGGGAACAGCCTTTCAACTAGTGTTCTGCACTCAGGCACAGTCTTAATCTTTAAGGTGGGGTTTACATTAGACCGTATCAGCAGATCATCAGATTAACGTTTTTAAAAACGATTAACGTGCACACAGCAATGCCAATACACGATTCGCGTGCACACAGCAACGCCAATACACGGATACGCTAATCACATGACTAATTCGGCACGTAAGTTGAAATGTGTTAGTGCTGCTCATCGCTTCCTCCTCAGCGGCTGCGCTCCAAATCACTCCGCCCTGAACAGTGAGTGCCCTCTGGAGGGTGCGCACTCCGGCCCTGCGCAGCTCACAGAGCGTGCGAGTGAAGCGCACGAGCAGTAATTCGGGACTGAGCCGCTGTGCGCAAGTCACTTACCACTTGCAAGTGGAAGGATGGCAAGCCTAAAGACAATCATAACTACACAATGGGCAGTATTTGCATCAGTATTTGCAGTATTTTCATACTTTTATACTCTTTAATGAAAGGTGATACAAGGTGGAAGTCCGCGCCGTTTTTCAGCAGTCACGTCACATGACCAACGCCAGCGAATCAGGAAGGTGGATGTCACAGTGACATTGTCCAATGACGACGCCAGCTAGAGCTCAGCACAGCGTATCCGTGTATCTCAATTTTTACACAGCACCGGACCAGACACGATCTGGATTGAATACGTGGACCCTGGCGGATTCCCGTTTCCCGGCGTTTCCAGGCGTTTTAATGTAAACGGACAGTGCATCCGCGAAGAAAACGAGACAGATACGGTCTAATGTAAACTTGGCCTAAGTGTAGACAACCTAAAGAGATCACGGGGTTCCATGGGTTCAGAGGGTTTTGTTAAACCATCCATCCAACCATTATCTGTAACCACTTATCCTGTGCAGGGTTGGGCAAGCTGGAGCCTATCCCAGCCAGGGGTGCCACTGGGGGGAGGGGGGCTTGGGGGGTTAGGATGATTCTATGGGCCCAGCATTGACAGGGGGTCCTCAGAGGAGAATATTAATATTATTACCATGTGTAAGTTAATTAAAAAAATATTTGTAATAATTTTGTCTCTTATATTGAGTAAATACAACAACCTTTTGGTTTGGTTTTCCATTTTCCGCAAAATTATTAGAATAGATTGTCTTTATATTTCACCCCTCTCCCTATTCATTACATGGTATAGTCTTGTGTAGGCAGAGCCAGAGTGTGACACCATATTAGGTTTGTTGTCTTCCAATCCAGCACTGACGTCAGCTGTGTACGGTAGAAACAAAATTGATGGTGAACCATCAGTAGATTGACACCATCATGAAGAAGTCGGGTTACCAGAAACGTAAAGAGAGGCAGTAGAAAGCTGAGAGAGAAAAAAAGGGCCAACAATCATGCTGTGTTCACACTTATACCGGTACGAAAGTGGTATAACTGTATCAATACAAAGTATACCGGTACAGTTTAGTGCATCTGTCCACACTAGCGAGAAATGTTTGCGGTTTTCTTTCACGGTAGTTGAAATGCGCGTGCGCGAAATGTTTCCGTGGTTACCGAGTAACTTCCTTCCGAGAATATGGCATCCGTTATTTCGAGATCTCGAGAAAACAAAACAATTATTTCGTGATCTCGAGAAAACAAAACAATTATTCCATGATCTCGAGAAAACAAAACAATTATTTCATGATCTCAGCTGGATCACTGTATCTCTGTCGGTAGAGACGAAGCCGGGCCAGTCTTCTGCGGAGGTGCCGCGGACTAATTTTGAAATTATCCCTTATTAAAAGACTTAATGCAATCTCTCCCTGTGTCAACCCCTGATCAGAATATTGCCTTATTAGGTGATCGATTATTCCAGACATTCTAATGACCAAAGTTGCGTCTATACAGAATGAGAAATAGTCCCAAAGTCAACATATCGCAAGTCTCTTGGCGCACCTGGATGAACCATTTCTCAGCTGTTTACTCGAGGTCATGAAATAATTGTTTTGTTGTCTCGAGATCTCAAAATAACGGTTTTGTTTTCTCAAGATCTCGAATTAGTTGTGGTGTTTCCTCGAGATCCTGAATTAATTATGTCGTTATCTCGGGATAACGGTTTTGTTTTCTCAAGATCTCGAATTAGTTGTGTTTTCTCGAGATCTTGAATTAGTTGTGTTGTTTTCTCGAGATCCTGAATTAATTATGTCTTTATCTCGGGATAACAAGGTGAAAAAAAAAAGGATTATATGAAGGGCCTCTCTCGGTTTCCGTACGGATGAAACAACGTGTGTGTGCTTTTCGTTGTCAATGTACAGTCTGTATTTCTGGTGGTCATTTATTCAGTCGAATCGTATAAAACACGCGAGGCAGTTGAGAAAGAAACAAAGAAAACGAATCTCCATTCTTCACTATCTTATTCAGCGAAGACATCGATTGAGGTGTGTGACTTTGCGCATGCGCATTATATTTGTATCGATACAGAGCTGCTTCATCTGTCCACACTACAGCGAAGCGCTACAGTACTGATACTGTACCGGTACGAAACCCATACATTTGTGGGTTTCGTACCAATACAGTTATACCGCTACAGTACCGGTATAGTTGCTAGTGTGGACAGGTGTTGCGGTACGAAGTAGTTTCTTATCGGTACAAAATCCCTAGTGTGGACAGGGTATCAGTCACTCAGATTTTTTTTTTTGCCAAAGAAAAGTAGCCTATACGTTTATTCACTGACCTTCCTTTGGTGGCTATTAACCTCACATGCTAACATTAATGCTACAGAAGATTATTATTGTGCCTTAACCACTGCATGGATGATCAAACTAACAACTTAATTTAATGTACCTCCTTCCCCTTGGTGACATAATCTGTTGCCATAATCTCTACTTCCATTGTTATGCTGATGATATTCAACTTTACATCTCCACCAAAACCATCTCCACTCCAACTTACACCACTCTCATTAAACTCTGGATGCAAAAAAAACTTTCTCAAACTAAACTGCGACAAATCAGAACTGATTATCACTGGCTCCAAATCCCTCACAAAGTCCCTCCACCTCTTCATCACTATTGAAAACTCCACTCTGTCTCTCTCCCCCCCTCAAATCCGCAACCTTGGTGTGAGTTTCAACACCAATTTGACATTTGAACCCAACGTCAATCAGTTAACCAAAACAGCTTTCTTCCACCTCCGCAATATTGCCCATCTCCGCCCATTTCTCTCTGTTTCAGTTGCTGAAACTCTGATTCACGCCTTTGTCACTTCTCGTTTGGACTATTGCAACAGTATTCTCTTTGGATCCACCTCCAAAGCCCTAAATAAACTCCAATATGTCCAAAACTCTGCTGCTCGACTTCTCACTCAAATCCACTCTCACGACCGCATCACCCCTGTCCTCCAGAAACTTCACTGGCTTCCCATCCCTTACTGCATCTGATATAAACTTCACCTCCTCACCTTCAAATCTCTCCATAACCTTGCCCCCTCCTACCTGACTGACCTGCTCCACCCCTACACCCCTTCCCGCAGCCTCCAATCATCGGATGCCAACCTCCTTTCCACCCCTTTCAGGTGGAAAGGAAGCACAGGACCTGGGGGGATAGAGCCTTCTCAGTTGCTGCCCCCACCCTCTGGAACTCACTCCCCAAATCCCTCCGTGACTGCACCAACCTAACCACATTCAAATCATTGCTCAAGACTCACCTTTTTAAATCCGCCTTTAATGTTTGATTGTGTTTTGCTTTCTTTATTTTGCTATTGCTTTTTATTCTTCTTTGTATGTTTTATTGATGTTATCTTTATTCTGTATGATTTTACTGCTCTATCAACTTGCCCCTTGTAAAGCGTCTTTGAGCATTGTTAAAAGCGCTCGATAAATAAAATTTATTATTATTATTACAATGCAGTGTCATTTTACTTAAATACTTCATAGGTTACCTTTATTGCCTCTGAAAATGAGACGAGTAATGAATGCAACTTTGGTCTGCAAAGAACTCAGTGAATTTGTAGGTCCATTATACAGCTAGTGCACCAGCTAGGTTAAAATGCATGCTAATAACTAGCTTGTTCATTCATGAGGTCTGCCCTCAACATGTACAGACACAGCGCCAGGATTAGGAAACCCTGCCTCAACCCCCCCTCCTGGTTGAAGCAGAAGGAGGTGAGCAGTATTCCATCCATCCATCCATCCATCCATTATCTGTAACCGCTTATACTGTTCTACAGGGTCACAGGCAAGCTGGAGCCTATCCCAGCTGAATATGGGTGAGAGGCGGGGTACACCCTGGACAAGTCACCAGGTTATCGCAGGGCTGACACAGAGACAAACAACCATTCACACTCACATTCACACCTACAGTCAATTTAGAGCCACCAATTAACCTAACCTGCATGTCTTTGGACTGTGGGGGAAACTGGAGCACCCGGAGGAAACCCACGTGAACACGGGGAGAACATGCACTAACCACTACACCACCGTGCCACCCCGCTGTTGAACATTAAGATAGTAAATATTTGAGGTTGAGGGATTTATTCTGTGCCATTTGACCTCTTTGCATGTTTAGATGTTTTGCCATTGTTCACATTTATATTTGTTATTATTGTTCAAGTCTTTATTTAAAGGAATAGAAAATGTAAAGTAAATACATGCATGGGTTAGTAACTTGTAATACTGGGAGCCTGTAAGAAAAGTTTCAGGCATGTTTGATCATTTATGAGAAAGTTGTGAACAAACAACCATTCACACTCACATTCACACCTACAGTCAATTTAGAGCCACCAATTAACCTAACCTGCATGTCTTTGGACTGTGGGGGAAACCGGAGCACCCGGAGGAAACCCACACGGACACGGGGAGAACATGCAAACTCCACACAGAAAGGCCCTTGCCAGGTGAGCAGTATTTTTGTTGATAATGTATTTACAGAGCAATCTGTGAATAAAGGGCTTTGGGGTTAAGGCTCATGCAGACCGATTTTTAGTATTTATACTGCATTAACCATGTGAGCAGCTAGCTATAGCAAGCAAGTCTAATTTTAGCTGATAACTTTCATATAGACTTTCCAATAACGAAATGTACAACTGGCATATGAAATGGACAAAAACTAGAAAAAAGATTGTTAGATAGATAGCTTGACTTAAAATGTAAAGGGAATAATGCCATTGCCACTTTTAAGGTGACATTCCATGTCCCAACAGCTAGCTGCTGTGTCCGGGGATCAGGTCGTCGAGGCCCCTGCCTTCGACTACCACCCAATCCACACTGCACCAGCCCCCTACTGGTACCTCTGTGGGTGGTGAACCCACAGGAGGTCGGGCCCACGTCACCTCTTTGGGCTGAGCCCGGCCGGGCCCCATGGGCAAAGGCCCGGCCACCAAGCGCTCGCATGCGAGCCCCAACCCTGGGCTTGGCTCCAGAGAGAGGAATCAGCTGAGGTGGCTCGGGCATCTCTTTCGGATGCCTCCTGGACGCCTCCCTGGGAAGGTGTTCCAGGCATGTCCCCCCAGGAGGAGGCCCCGGGGAAGACCCAGGACACACTGGAGGGACTATGTCTCTTGGCTGGCCTGGGAACGCCTCAGTGTTCTTCCTGAGGAGCTGGCCAAGGTGTCTGGGGAAAGGGAAGTTTGGGCTTCCATGCTTAGACTGCTGCCTCCGCGACCCGGTCCTGGATAAAGCGGAAGAAGACGAGATGAGACGAGACACTTTTAAGGTCACCCTTTCAAAATATTTTTTTCCCTTTATATATATATTTATAGAGTTGTTTTAGTTAGTCATTACCGAGGCATTTTTGACAACACTGAATCAAAGCAAGACACCCAACATACATCAGGCTGCTTAGCTGCATCAGCAATTATTACGTTTATGCTCAAAGGAATTCAAAATAACATATCATGCTTAATAAAAAGTTAGGGAAGCCATAAAAAGTGTTTTCTTACCCTTTGAACTTCTCTTTTGCGGACTACTGACCGTGTTGTCTCGTTTGTCTTGTTCGCTTTTTGGCCAAAGATTGTGGGAACCGCATCTGGATTCAGCTCTGGCTTGTACGGTATTCCTAATGCTGGTGCATCCGAGTTGTTTGAGTGAAACAATTTTCTTCAAAATGTTCCGAGCACACGAGCTGCGTAAAGCAGTATTTGTTTACCCTCTTTCTGCATTGCCATGGGGGTCGGACTGTTCACTAATGGTAATTACGGTAGGCTAGCCTGGTGATGTCATGATGAGGAAGTTTTTCATGAATGAGTCGAGAGCATGCTAAGCATGCTAACGAGTGCTTATGCTGCCAGGAACGTGTAAAAACTCACGCACTTGCCTCTTTGACAGATTTAGGTGAGTCAGATTGTATGCAGATCTGTTTGTAGGTAGTTGAGCAAGGTTACAGTCCGCAGAATGAGGCTATCACTGCAGCACTACTTGTACTGCGGATATAAATATCAAAAGTTGCCTCCCCGATTCAGTCACATAGGAGTACATCAGCTGTTCACTATTCCTTCACTGTTTATCAGCAATATCAGTATTATCTTTCCCCCTCCACTTTTTTGTTAGAGAAATGGAATTTAAATTTTGTTTTCATATAAACTTTTAATGAAATAATATTCTCCAGCCAGGGGCAGCTTCGAGTCTTACTCGCCATGCAGAGCTTCCGTGTCTTGCGCCCAAATGACGTCAGAGCATTGCCAGAAACGATCGGCAGGATTTTTCTCATTGGTTAAAATATTTTCAATGGCGGCCTCCATGAAATAGTCCCTTCTGCATAGAAACTGACTTTCAGAGATGGATATCTTAGTTGTGTGAGCTCCTTATTTTCAATTATTTACATGAATCATTAGTTTATATCATAATCTATCTTCATAACTGTATTTAAAAAATGTTTTTTTTCTTTTACCAAGTTGATGAATGTTTAGTTTTTCACACACTGCATTGCTAATTACTGTATTGACTGTGTTTTCTATTAAATTGGCACAGCCAAAAAAGAAAAATGAAACAAACAAAAACTCAGTGGCTTTCTTGCAGCGCGCCATGTATTCTTCTTCTATCAATTAAATAGTTATTAGTCAACCTCAAAATTTGACTGTATATAATGAATCAGTACATGAAGGAGACATACGGATGAATTTGGAAGTCTGTTTGAGAGAGCAAGGCCAGCCTACACTTTCCCTGTGTCTGAAATCACTACTCCCTACTCACTATATAGGGAATTACTATATAGAGGACTATATAGAGAGCTCATTGATAAAATGAAAAAAAAAAAAGCTTTTGGACACTACTCCATCTCACGCTGGTATTTACGTCATTACTTTCACACAATTAAAACGTGCCAGATCAGTCGGCTGGTGGGTTTTCAAAATAATAAATACATGCATGTATTTTTGTGATAAATACATATTATAATGAGTGCGTTTCCCACATTAATCAATACAAAGTGCTTTGTGTCTGCTGCATCTTTCAGTTCTTTTAAATCGAGGCTGTATACTTTCTTCTTTGCTGCTACCTTTTATTAAATCAGATTTGAGGCTTTTGATTTGATTTTTTCCAGCGCGACCACAATGCATGATGGGATATATTGCTTGTTTAGTGACCATCGGTTGTACACTACTTTTCATAATGCATTGTGGTATACTTTGAGTGCACTATATAGGGTGTAATAATTCTCACTATACATTCGGGCAGTATTACAAAATGGCGAACTCACTATATAGTCCACTATATAGTGCAGGGCCGGAGTGGGCCCTGTTTTCAGTCCGGGAGTTTAATTCACATTCAGGCCACTTTGAAATGGAGGAGGAATTTGAGTACATTAAAAAAGATAAAACAAATAGCTTTTCTTTCACAATGCTTTTTATTTGGTTTAAATTCAGGTAAACTTCACTTCACTTTAACAATATAGGTTCTCGCGTGCATTTGAACCAATGCTTGTGCATTACATGCCGCATACGCCTCGAAAATAATGGCAAATCAACAATGCTGGGTACTCAGCAACCGGCAGATGAAGCGTGAGGGCGCATTAGGCAACTCAAAAATAGTTAAATGAAATGTAGGCTAAAGCAAGTGTTCGATTCTGCTTAGAATATTGGCATACGCATACATCTCTTCTAAGTTATATATTTAACAACAATTATTTAACATCAAATATGACTTCTAGGCCTATGTGTTCATAACCACAATGTGCGCACGCCTGTGGAAATGCACGGTGTGACAGCGAGATGAAATAGGCTGGATGAGGAAATAATGCGCAACAGCACATTTGGGACCTGTTCATCTAAAATTGTTAATAACTGGGATGTAAAGCAATGTCCAGTTCTTCTTAGAATCAAGACATACACCACATCTATACCGTGTAAATTGCGAGATTTCACATGACATCAAAAAGCTGAATTGACATCGCAAACTATCGACACATTATAGGCCTAGCATAGACTGATAAAATCGACAAACAGGGTTATCATACTCCATATCTTTTGTAACCTACATATCTGTCAATTTGGCACATTTTGCTGCCACCTCCTACCTTTTTTTTAAGCTTCGCCCTTTTGGTTCCACCTGACCTCTTTCTGCCCTCCATCACTGACGCGCGCTGTTTCGCGCCAATGTTGTTTAAATTCCCCGCAATACAGAGGAGGAGTCTTGGACCAAACCAACTGCAATAGAGGGGAGGGGAGAATTTCCTTATTTGGTAGCGCCTATTTAATCTGCTGCGATGCTGTCGGCGTCTGGGCTGCCATGTGAAAATGCAGAGTGCAGTTGAATTGATGATTAATGCAAGAATAAGATCAGTGACCAAAATTAGTGAAAATTATTTTCCCCATGCTCCAAGCAGGCCACCATTGATGGTTTGGGCCGGGGATGGTCCCGGCTAAATATAGGGCCACCCCGGCATTGATATAGTGAGTAGAGAGTGATTTCAGACACAGGGTAAGTTTATACTTACAGTGTCTACTAGTTTATCTACTAGCTACAGCCTGGGTAGGTCAGTAGCTAAATACTGACACCTAGTGGTGAAAAGTAATATCAAGGTATAAACAATGTCTGTGTCTTCTGAGATCAATTCAGTAGAGGTGTTCAGATCCAGTGGGCCATTACTGGTGTTTGACAAACTCAGACTTTTGAATTCATGTGTGTTTTTTGTTAGAAAATTACACTAATACACTTCGTCTGGATAAACTAATAGTGTTTTTTTTTTTTTTTGGGGGGGGGGAGAGGCAGCAATATTTTATTGTTTCACAGGGCCCAAAATTTCTAACAGCACCCCTAATCCCAGCTGATGATGGGTGAGAGGTTGGGTACATCCTGGACAAGTCACCAGATCATCACAGGGCTGACACATAGAAACAAACAACCATTCACACTCACGGTCAACTTAGAATCATCAATTAGCCAGGAGCACCCAGCAGAAACCCACAAAGACATGGGGAGAACATGCAAACTCCACACAGAAAGGCCCCCGTTGGCCACTGGGCTCAAACCCAGAACTTTCTTGCTGTGAGGCGACAGTGCTAACCACTACACCACCGCGCCACCTGTTTTGTTAAACCAAGATGTTGTAATCCTGTCACCAAGGTTTGTTGATGATGTAATGGTGTCCCAGTGTACCCTTGTTGCTTTCTCTTTTAGTCATGCTGTCATAGCTAGACTTGCTAATAATCTGTTCTCTCTCTCTCTCTCTCTAAAAGGCTACACCTGCTTCCTGATCCTGACACACTTCTGCTGTGGCTTCTCTTGCCCTCCAGACCTTCCTGATTCATCCTGATGCTCTATTTCTGCTCAGAGTTTATGTACTTATGACTCACATTTTGCTGCTGCTGTGGATGGTCCCATAAGGATACCTGAAATATTACACTTCCCTAAAACAATTTATGCCCAAGTATTACCATTGCATCAGGAGATAATCTCATCTCATTGCTGCAATCATAAACACTGTCCTGCGCTCATCCCAGGATTCACAATCTGCTCATACATACCGAACATCCGTTCTACACACTCAGCACTCTGTTTCTAGCTCAGTTCTCCATTTCTGTGAAGCTGTCTTTTATTAATAGCAAGAAACAAATCAAATGACATGGAATTGGACTTAATAGTCCCTTTGTCCCTCTGCAAACATGGAGACTATTAAGCAAATGACTGGCAGCTTTGTACCACTAACTGGTTGCCAGCGAGTGTTTTTTAATTTTTAATTTTTTTTTTCCTTTTAGCAGTTAAATGATTCTGCGGGCATCTTGAGCTTGTCTATAAACCATAGTCCTGACTTATTATGTATGTATGGTGAATTGATGTCCCAACTCCATAAACTAAATGAGGATTTAAGGGGAATTGTGAGAGGAATCTGTATTCAATAAGCTTGCATTATGCTGCAGTATTGCGTCGGGGGAGAAATAGACCTAGTGTATGAATTCTAATGGCTTTGATGTTTGTGTACAGCAGATGAGCAGTCCTTCGAGATTTCACTTTGAATCCATTTCTGAACACTCAATTAGTTCTGCTTTTTCCAACACGTCTTCATCCTCCTCCTTATCTCTCTCTCTCTCTCTCTCTCTCTCACACACCACCCACCTGGTCAAACTGGAGAATTGGGAAAAATGTTCAAGTAGGGGAAGGTGAGTTCAAAACAACAGAGTGATTTTTAATGGAGATTGATTTCAGAAATCTGTATTCAACCAGAATTCTGAATTATATGTCGAAATTCAAAGTCCCTCCTGTGCAAGGACCTGGTCTTCCCAGACAGTCTCCTGTCCCAGTACTAACCAGACACCAATATCCATTTCTATAGCCTTCGGCCTCTTGCCTATTACATAGCTAGGGTTACAGTAGGGGGCTGATCCTCTAGTAATCATGAGAGTTTGACTCCCTACTCATGTCTGTATTGGGGTGTGTCTCAGCAGACAACAGTAGATACCATTTTTATGATGGTCTTTGGTATGACACAACTGCAAGTAGAACTCATGATCTCCCAGTTGAGAGGTGGACATGCTCACCACTAGGCCAGCTTGCAGTTCTGTAGTATATAACTTTGGCATGTCTGTGTTTATTCTATTCTATATTATATTATATACTGTATTTGATTATATGTATTGTATTCTATTGTGGTGGCATGGTGGTGTAGTGGTTAGCACTGTCACCTCACAGCAAGAAGGTTCTGGGTTCAAGCCCAATGGCCAATGGGGGCCTTTCTATGTGGAGTTTATATGTTTTCCCCGTGTCTGTGTGGGTTTCCTCTGGGTGCTCCGGTTTCCCCCACAGTTCAAAGACATGCAGGTTAGGTTAATTGGTGGCTCTAAATTGACCGTAGGTGTGAATGTGAGTGTGAATGGTTTGTCTCTATGGTGGTGTTTACATTAGGCCAAGTTTACATTAGACTGTATCTGTCTTGTTTTCTTCGCGGATGCACTGTCTGTTTACATTAAAACGCCTGGAAACGCCGGGAAACGGGAATCCGCCAGGGTCCATGTATTCAATCCAGATCGTGTCTGGTCCGGTGCTGTGTAAACATTGAGAATACACGGATACGCTGTGCTGAGCTCTAGCTGGCGTCGTCATTGGACAACGTCACTGTGACATCCACCTTCCTGATTTGCTGGCATTGGTCATGTGACGCGACTGCTGAAAAACGGCGCGGACTTCCGCCTTGTATCACCTTTCATTAAAGAGTATAAAAGTATGAAAATACTGCAAATACTGATGCAAATACTGCCCATTGTGTAGTTATGATTGTCTTTAGGCTTGCCATCCTTCCACTTGCAAGTGGTAAGTGACGCGCATGCCCGACATGCACTGAGATCACACACACAGCGGCTCAGTCCCAAATCACTGCTCGTGCACTCCACTCGCGCGCTCTGTGAGCTGCGCAGGGCCGGAGTGCGCACCCTGCAGAGGGCACTCGCTGTTCAGGGTGGAGTGATTTGGAGCGCAGGATGCCTGCAGAGCCGAGCGTATCCGTGTATTGGCGTTGCTGTGTGCACGCGAATCGTGTATTGGCGTTGCTGTGTGCACACTAATCGTTTTAAAAACGTTAATCTGATGATCCGCTGATACGGTCTAATGTAAACCCCACCTTAGACCGTATCAGCGGATCATCAGATTAACGATTTTAAAACGATTCGCGTGCACACAGCAACGCCAATACACGATTCGCGTGCACACAGCAACGCCAATACACGGATACGCTCGGCTCCGCAGGCATCCTGCGCTCCAAATCACTCCGCCCTGAACAGCGAGTGCCCTCTGGAGGGTGCGCACTCCGGCCCTGCGCAGCTCACAGAGCTTGCGAGTGAAGCGCACGAGCAGTGATTCGGGACATATAGCAGGAAGTGAAGTCCACGCCGTTTTTCAGCAGTCGTGTCAGATGACCAACGTGGCATGACCAACGCCAGCGAATCAGGAAGGTGGATGTCACAGTGACGTTGTCCAATGACGACGTCAGCTAGAGCTCAGCACAGCGTATCCTCGTTCCTCAATGTTTACACAGCACCAGATCAGATACAGTGGTGCTTGAAAGTTTGTGAACCCTTTTTTTTTTTTTGGCTTTTTCACCTTTATTGGATAGGGCAGTGCAGAGACAGGAAACGAGCGGGAGAGAGAGACGGGAAGGGATCGGGAAATGACCTCGGGCCGGAATCGAACCCAGGTCCCCGGATCCATGGCATGGCGCCCCATCCACCTGAGCCACAACGCCCCCAAAAGTTTGTGAACCCTTTAGAATTTTCTATATTTCTGCATAAATATGACCTAAAACATCATCAGATTTTCACACAAGTCCTAAAAGTAGATAAAGAGAACCCAGTAAAACAAATGAGACAAATATATTATACTTGGTCATTTATTTGTTGAGGAAAATGATCCAATATTACATATCTGTGAGTGGCAAAAGTATGTGAACCTTTGCTTTCAGTGTCTGGTGTGACCCCCTTGTGCAGCAATAACTGCAACTAAATGTTTCCGGTAACTGTTGATCAGTCCTGCACACCAGCTTGGAGGAATTTTAGCCCATTCCTCCGTACAAAACAGCTTTAACTCTGGGATGTTGGTGGGTTTCCTCACACAAACTGCTCGCTTTAGGTCCTTCCACAACATTTCAATTGGATTAAGGTCAGGACTTTGACTTGGCCATTCCAAAACATTAACTTTATTCTTCTTTAACCATTCTTTGGTAGAACGACTTGTGTGCTTAGGGTCATTTGTCTTGCTGCATGACCCACCTTCTCTTGACATTCAGTTCAGGGACAGATGTCCTGACATTTTCCTTTAGAATTCGCTGGTATAATTCAGAATTCATTGTTCCATCAATGATGGCAAGCCGTCCTGGCCCAGATGCAGCAAAACAGGCCCAAACCATGATACTACCACCACCATGTTTCACAGATGGGATAAGGTTCTTATGCTGGAATGCAGTGTTTTCCTTTCTCCAAACATAACGCTTCTCATTTAAACCAAAAGTTTCTATTTTGGTTTCATCTGTCCACAAAACATTTTTCAAATAGCCTTCTGGCTTGTCCACGTGATCTTTAGCAAACTGCAGACGAGCAGCAATGTTCTTTATGGAGAGCAGTGGCTTTCTTCTTGCAACCCTGCTATGCACACCATTGTTGTTCAGTGTTCTCCTGATGGTGGACTTATGAACATTAACATTAGCCAATGTGAGAGAGGCCTTCAGTTGCTTAGAAGTTACCCTGGAGTCCTTTGTGACCTCCCTGACTATTACACACCTTGCTCTTGGAGTGATTTTTGTTGGTCGACCACTCCTGGGGAGGGTAACAATGGTCTTGAATTTCCTTCATTTGTACACAATCTGTCTGACTGTGGATTGGTGGAGTCCAAACTCTTTAGAGATGGTTTTGTAACCTTTTCCAGCCTGATGAGCATCAGCAACACTTTTTCTGAGGTCTTCAGAAATCTCCTCTGTTCGTGCCATGATACACTTCCACAAACATGCGTTGTGAAGATCAGACTTTGATAGATCCCTGTTCTTTAAATAAAACCAGGTGCCCACTCACACCTGATTGTCATCCCATTGATTGAAAACACCTGACTCTAATTTCACCTTCAAATTAACTGCTAATCCTAGAGGTTCACATACTTTTGCCACTCACAGATATGTAATATTGGACCATTTTCCTCAATAAATGAATGACCAAGCACAATATTTTTGTCTCATTTGTTTAACTAGGTTCTCTTTATCTACTTTTAGGACTTGTGTGAAAATCTGATGATGTTTTAGGTCATATTTATGCAGAAATAAAGAAAATTCTAAAGGGTTCACAAACTTTCAAGCACCACTGTACGTAATGGATTGAATACGTGTGCCCTGGCGGATTCAAGTTGTTCCGCCTGTGGAGTCATTTCCCGGCGTTTTAATGTGAACGGACAGTGCATCCGCGCCGAAAACGATACGGATACGGTCTAATGTAAACACCACCTATGTGTCAGCCCTGCAATGACCTGGCAACTTGTCCTGGGTGTACCCCGCCTCTCGCCTGTAGTCAACTGGGATAGGCTCCAGCTTGCCTGCAACCCTGTAGAACAGGATAAGCGGCTACAGATAATGGACGAATGGATATTCTATTGTTTTCTATTATATTTTGTTCTTTTTTTTTAACTTATCCTACATTTAAATAATATGGGCTGGCTTTTTTCATGGTATATCAGATATAGTCCATTCAGCTAGCGTGATATTGAATGAGTTGAAGATAAGTAGCTTAATGGAATATATCTGATATACCAGGAAAAAAAAGCTATTATTATTATTATTATTATTATTATTATCCATAGACTTTCCTTTCGGGTGTTCAACGAGTCTTTCTCTTTCAAAATTCTCTCAAAATCTTCCATTTTTAACGAAGCAAACCTGGCAGCCATGTTTGTTTACAAATTGTCACAGTCACGGAAGTTTTACATCTCCGATGTATCTCTTTTCCAGTTTTTTGATATCTGTTTGTATGTTTTTCTCTTGTGAATATGCATGAAGAATATCCAATAAAGTTTTGGTAGCCTTTCAGGAGTTCGGTACATCTTTCTCTTTCCTGGCGAACAAAGAAATGCTTGTGCGTATGCTCAGCAGAAAACTTTCTCATTGAATATTCGCATCAGCTCCGATGTGTGATGTCATGTTGTCTTGACAACCATGCAATATCATAAACCATATTCAACACTCATTCTCCATTGGGTAGAGTGACGTAATACACGTAGGATAAGCGATATGCTAACAATATTGCATGCTATCAAACCAAATGAATGGAACCCGCTAGAAGGGAACAGAATACATGTTTTTATTCCATCAAAAAAGTGTCCTGTATGTATAATAATTATCTATATTTTACTCTGTACTTGAGCTGCTGCAACACCTGAATTTCCCTTCATGGGGATCAATAAAGGAATATCTTATCTTACATCTTTAATTTTTTAAGTAGGTGGAGTTGAATAAGAGTTGAATTAAGCTTTTACTCATTGAGCATGACCCTGTACACAGCAGCACTCTGTACTCAGAACCAGGGGCCCCGCAACAGGGGAGGCAAAGCAAGCAGTTGCTTGGGGCCCTGAGCTGGAAGGGGGTCCCCTGGGACAGCTGATTACATTAGTCCATAGTAACAACAATTTTGTTAGGTTCATTTAATAAATTATATGAATGCTCATGTAGAAGAGACTACACCCACATGCCCAGAAACCCCTTAGGTTCCCTATATTTTTCTATGGGCAGCACAGTGGTTAGCACTGTCGCCTCACAGCAAGAAGGTTCTGAGTTCAAGCCCATTGGCTGATGGGGGCCATTCTGTGTAGAGTTTGCATGTTCTCCCTGTGTCTGCGTGGGTTTCCTCAGGGTGCTCCGGTTTCCCCCACACTTCAAAGACATGTGGTTAGGTTAACATGGTGCAGCCATGGTTGGGCTGAAGTGCCCCTTAGCAAGGCATCTAACCCCCAACTGCTCCCCGGGTGCTGTAGCATAGCTGCCCACTGCTCTGGGTATATGGTATGTGTGTGCTCATTGCTCACTTGTATGTGCACGTGTGTGTGTTCACTGCTTCAGATGGGTTAAATGCGGAGGTTAAATTTCACTGCGTACTTAAGTCCGTGCTTGAGTGTACTTGTGACACATAAAGGCTGTTTGTCTTGGCTTAATTCATGGATTAATTATACCACTAGTGTGCTGTCAGAATCTTCGTAATTACAGAGCGGTAACCGAATACCATGAAGTGCACTTATCCTTCAGACAATCTAAAAAGAAAGCACAAGCACAAAGTGGAGGAAAAGAAAAAAATACTGGTAAGCAAGAATCTGTTTTGTTGAATAAATTAGTTATGCCACTGCATTTCATTTGTCCCAGCAGATACCGTAAATGGATTGGTTGCTAATTCAGTTCTAAAAACAGCTAGCTAGTCAGCTTATTCTTTCTAAACTGTTATTAATGCTAGGGCTGTTAAAATTGTCACATTAATGCATTGATAAAGCGAATTTTTAGGGCTGTCAAAGTTAACACATATTTTTAGGCAGTATTGTGCAAGGTCACACTTAACAATAGCTAGCTCCAAATTCTGTTCACACAGATTCAAATGAACTAGTTCACATTTATTTCTTCAAAAAAATCAATAAGCTGCTTCGGGCTATTTTTTTCATAGAACCTCTTCTTACCCATCCTTTCCCAACCCCCAATCATTGCCACTCCCCAAACTAAATGAATTACATAAATGCATACTACTATAGAATCGCATACAGAGATTTCTTTTAAAAGCCAAGGAAAAACAATGTGAGTGTATGGTATACAGTATGTTTTACTACTTTATGTATCACAAAGCAGGATAACTTAAATTATTCTATCCACATTCACTGGAAATGAGCAATTGTACACTCTGATTGGCTACTCTACTAATAGGATATCAGCTCATATACTGTGAGGAGAGAAAAACAAAATGGTGGAACCTGTTGCTGAACCAACTGAGGAAGAAATAAATAAATACTCGACTCAAAAAACAAAATCTCAAAAATTGTGATCAAGTTTTTAAAAGAAACAGTAATAGCTGAAAGTATGTACAGTGCTCAGCGTAAATGAGTACACCCCCTTTGAAAAGTAACATTTTAAACAATATCTCAGCGAACACAATTTCAACAATGTTGAAAAGACAAAGTTTAATATAACATCTGTTTAACTTATAATGTGAAAGTAAGGCTAACAATATAACTTAAATTATGTGCCTTGACTGTGCAGGGGTGGGGAAGGGGCCTCCGGAGTCATTACATTGCATTGCATTAATGGCATTTATCAGATGCTCTTATCCAGAGTGATGTGCAACATACCCAGAGCAGCCTGCGGAGCAGTTGGGGGTTAGGTGCCTTGCTCAAGGGCTGTTCAGCCATTCCTGCTGGTCCAGGGAATGAAACCAGTGACCTTTTGGTCCCAAAGCTGCTCCTCCATAGAAAATCCCCTGCTCAGTGGTGCATCAAGTGTTAGCATGCTAACTGGAGTTAGCATTGGCAAGGACTACAGTAACATCACTTTCAAGCACATTTGGACATTCGAAAGCTTAAAAGCTATCACTATAAACACACCAAATTGGCTCTTAATGATTGTTCACAGGTGCCACTGCCATTTTTTTCCCTTTGTAATAGACTCTTATGAGATCTGAGCTCCGGTATTAGCATGTTAGCATGTTGGCTAGTTAAAAAAAATTTCCCTTCAGTTGTTGGAAAGCCAATTTATAACTCCATAAACATGCAAAATCCAGCTTATAATTATTTATAAGGGCGTTTCTGAGTGCTGTCCAGGACCTCTAAGCTCGGGTATAAGCATGATAGCTTCAGAGTGTCGATAAAATGACTGACAAGAGGCCCATTCAAGCACAAATACAACTTCTAGAGTTTTCTGAATGGGTTTTCTCAGCCACATAATAAGCATTTTTTCTATCACGTTCTATGTATTTTTCTAGGTTATTTGTCCTTGTAAGACATTTTAAAAGAGATTATTGTACCTTTTAGCTAGCAATCCTTTTTATCTTGTTAGGCATTGAACTATGAATGAATGAACCCTTTATTGTCACTGTTACCAGTGAAATTGACCAACAACCTATCCTTACAGAGGGGGAACAGGACAGGAAGACAGGGACAAAAGAAAAAGAAACACAGTAGTAACATGAGGAAAGATGAGGAAAAAAGAACACACACACACCCACACTATGCTCCTATCAGGAGTACAGTGTGGGAGCATTTAAAAACCTCCGCACAAGCACACAATAGCACAAGTACACTTTAAAACATGGGACTTGAGGGGGGGAAGGGGGGAAGGAGTGGGCAATCAGGGGTGGGGGGGAAGGGGGAAGGGGGTACGAGGGGAGGGGAGGAGGTAGAGGTAACCCAGCGCAAGCAAGCAGCCGTCTGCTCCTGCAGCCATGCAAGTGGCGCTGGCCACGCACTTGCTTGTCACACTGGGGGTGAAAAATGGCGACCGCGGAAAATTGGGGAAGGAATGCGAAGAATGCGAGAGTGTCTCCCAGCAGCTACCTTCTGGGGGAAATGTTGTCCCAGCAACGGCCTTGATCGAGGCCGGTGCTGTTCAGGGAGCCGAATGTCGATAAGATAGAGATTGTTTGGTCTTTCGAACAGACACAGTCTTTACACGTCCACACAACTCATCCATATTTGTCCATTTCGTCCATATCTGTCCATTTCTGTCCATTTCTGTTCAATTCAATTCCATTTGGTCTCCGAAATACTTATTCCTTGCAAAGCCGAAAGTGTCTCCAAGATGACAACCATGTTGTGGTTCAAGTTCTATAGCCACAGTCTGAGTGCCGACAGCTTTGCCCACCGCTTCAATCATATCGGGCAGCTTTGTGGGGCTTTGAACAGCTGTCACCATTGTCTGATTTCCTCGATATACCAGGGCAATGCCTAATCCAATCAGCAAAAGTCTGGTAATCATGGTTCCGAATAGGTAGATATCTCCAATGTCCTCCACAGACGTTCCGGCAGGACAGGTGGGTTCCCCCGAACCCAGAAACTGTGTCAGTTTCGTTAGGAGACCAGTTTATCAAATCCATGCTTTTTTAGTTTAGAAATTCAATGCGGAGAGAGTCTCTCAAAAAAAAAAGTACAGGCAGACGAGACGAAACAAAGAGCACAAGCAGGAAAAAAAAGGAGAGGAGAGGACAGCAGAGAAATGCGACCACCTTCCGTGAGAGCACGGAGAAGAAGAGGAGACAAGAACTAACTAGAAGAGAAGAGAAGAGAAGAGAAGAGAAGAGAAGAGAAGAACTAACTAACTAGCCTGGTTATATTACAGCAACAACAACAACAACAACAACACGTTTCATTTACATAGCACCTTTCACTAACCCAAGGACAATTTACAGAATAAAGGCTCTACCAAAACAGAACAGAACAACACACAAATAAACCAAATGAAGACATAACAGATAAGATAAGAGACACAACAAAGGAAAAGGAACACAACAAAGTCACAGTTAACATGGGCATAAAGACAGCAGACTAGCTCAAAGCACTGAAAAAGATAAAACAGTCAGTATTCAGGAGAGGATGGATAGCTGAGAGAGAAGAGATAAGACTGAAGTTTAATTTTAAATTTGGGGAGAGATGTACAATCATGAAGGCTCTGAGAAACAGAATTCCACAGCTTGAGGGCTGCAACCCTAAATGCTCTGGAATCCATGGTGGATAATTTAAATTTGGGGACAAATAACAGACCAGAAGATGAATATCTGAGACTATGAATGGGAAAGTAGGGTTGAAGTAGTTCTATTAGATATTGAGGAGTGTCACCATGGAGTGCTTGAAATATAAACAGAAGAATTTTATACTGAATGCAATATAGAACAGGGAGCCAGGGAAGGTTCTGGAGGATAAGGGTAATGTGTGTCGAGCGTTTATTATGGGTAAGGACTCTGTCCGATGCTGTAGTATGCTCTGGCCCTATCCCAATGCGGTGTGGTGATGTAACTTACAGCAGATTATGGTTGCTGAACTGCTGGTTGTCCAGGTGGTACTCTGAAAACAGTGTGGGCTTTATAGATAATTGGACTAATTTTAAGGGCACTGCTGGCCTGTTAGGGTGGGACGGTATCCATCCCACTCAGGAAGGTGCTGCTCTCATTTCTTGCAGCATAGGTCATAGTCTCAGAACAGGTCTAGTTAACTTCTGACAATCCAGAGCCAAGGCCAGGGAACAGATAAACAGGCTAAACCGACTGTCTGCTACAGTAGCTGCATAGGGTCGTCACTCAGGGTCCACTACATCGAGACTGTGTCTGTTTCCTGAGCTCAACAAAAAAGTAGAAATACTCAGAGAGTTTGTTCCAGTAACCTAATCAATATAAAATTAGATCATACTGACTGTACAGCCATTGCCAGCACCTTTGATCTAAAGGTGGGGCTATCAAATATCAGATCTCTTACATCTAAAGCACTAATTGTTAATGAACTTATTACTGATCAGGAGTTTAATGTACTATGTTTAACAGAAACATGGATTAAGCCAAATGAATATATACAGCATTAAATGAAGCGAGTCCTCCTGGATACAGTTATATACACCAGCCTCGTCTAACTGGCAGAGGAGGCATTGCAGTTATTTATAATGATTATCTAGGTGTAACACAAAAACCTGGTTATAAATTTAATACATTTGAAGTTCTTCATACTAATATAATGTATGTAGCCTCAAAAAATAAGTCTACCCAGTTAATTCCATTACTTATTATTTACAGGCCCCCAGGGCCATATTCTGAGTTTCTTTCTGAATTTGCAGATTTTATCTCAGATCTGGTTATTTCCTTCGACAAAGCTTTAGTTGTCAGAGATTTTAATATTCACTTCGATAACCCAAAAGACCCTTTGAAAACAGTGTTTGTGTCCATTTTAGATTCAGTAGGGGTTAATCAGAATGTCACAGGACCGACTCATAATGGTGGTCACACCCTCAATCTAATACTAACATTTGGGTTAAACGTAGAAAATATAGTCATACTTCCACAGTCTGAAGTTATCTCAGATCATTATCTCATCTCATTCAAAATATGTCTGAGTAATAATATATGCACCTCACCACGCTACTGTATTAAATGCACATTCACGTCAACTACTGCACAGAGCTTTATAAATGATCTCCCAGAGTTATCAACTTTGATTGGGTCATTGTCAGCCCCCGCAGAACTTGATCAGGCAACTGAATGCTTAGAGTCAATGTTCCGCTATACTTTAGATAATGTAGCTCCTCTTAAATGGAAAATGGTCAGAGAGAAAAAAAAATTAGCACCCTGGTATAACGATGACACTCGCATTTTAAAACAGACCACTTGAAAATTGGAACATAAATGGTATCAAACAAAATTGGTAGTGTTCAAATTAGTTTGAAAGGAGAGCTTCCTGAAGTATAGAAAAGCTCTTAGTGCTGCTAGGACCACATATCTCTCCTCCCTAATAGAAGATAACAAAAATAATCCTAGATTCCTATTTAATGCTGTAGCAGAATTAACCAGGAAAAAGACCATTATAGACACATGCACACCTGCAGTATGTAGTAGCAATGACTTCATGAATTTTTTCAATGACAAAATTGAAAATATCTGACAAAAAATTCAAAGTATTAATTTAAGGTCAGACAACTTAAGTGCCAATTTGGGTAACCCTGTGGTTGACAGTGTAGTTGTGTCAGATCAGCAATTAGAATGTTTTATTCCCCTTCGAGAAATCAAACTACTTTCATTAATCTCCGCATCAAAATCCTCAACTGTGTTGTGTTGTGTTGTGTACTAGATCCCTTACCTACCCATCTATTCAAACAGATAATGCCTGAAGTAATTGACCCGCTTCTAAAAATAATAAATTCTTCTCTTAGGATTGGCTATGTACCCAAATATTTTAAACTTAGTTATCAAACCCCTGATTAAAAAACCTGACCTTGATCCCTGTCAGCTGTCCAATTATTGGCCAATATCAAACCTCCCCTTTATCTCCAAGATCCTAGAAAAAGCTGTGGCACAGCAGTTATGCTCATATTTACCTAGGAATAACATCCATGAAATGTATCAGTCAGGATTTAGACCTCATCATAGCACAGAGACCGCTCTGGTTAAAGTAGTAAACAACCTACTGTTGGTGTCTGATCAGGGTTGTGTCTTGCTGCTTGTGTTGCTTGACCTTAGTGCAGCATTTGATACCATTGATCATTCCATTCTCCTGGATAGACTAGAAAATGTTGTGGGAGTCAAGGGAACAGCCCTCTCCCGGCTCAGCTCTTATTTAACTGATCGCTATCAGTATGTTGATGTAAATGGTGAGTTTTCTAGACATACTGAGGTAAAGTTTGGTGTTCCACAAGGTTCTGTCTTAGGCCCACTGCTTTTTTCTTTATATATATATATATATATATATATATATATATATATATATATATATATATATATATATATTACCTTTGGTTGATATTATTCGTAAGCATGGTATTAGTTTCCACTGTTATGCCAAACACACAGTTGTATGTTTCTGCAAAACCAGATGAGAGACACCAGCTTAATAGAAGTGAAGAATGTGTAAAGGACATTAGATACTGGATGCTTATTAACTTCCTTTTGCTTAACTCTGACAAGACAGAGGTACTTGTACTAGGACCACATGCAGCTAGAAGTAGGTTTTCTGATTACACAGTAACTCTGGATGGCCTTTCTGTTTCTTCATGTGCAGCAGTAAAAGATCTCGGGGTGATTATTGACCCCAGTCTTTCATTTGAAACTCATATCGATAACATTACCTGGATAGCTTTCTTTCATCTCAGAAATATTGCTAAGATAAGAAATTTAATGTCACTACACAATGCCGAAAAAAACTAGTTCATGCTTCTGTTACCTTCAGGTTGGATTATTGTAATGCCTTACTGTCTGGATGTTCCAATAAGTGCATAAACAAGCTCCAGTTAGTTCAAAATGCAGCAGCAAGAGTCCTTACTAGAACTAGAAAATACAGTGGTGCCTGAAAGTTTGTGAACCCTTTAACATTTTCTATATTTCTGCATAAATATGACCTAAAACATCATCAGATTTTCACACAAGTCCTAAAAGTAGATGAAGAGAACCCAGTTAAATAAATGAGACAAAAATATTAGATTTGGTCATTTATTTATTGAGGAAAATGATCCAAAATTACATATCTGTGAGTGGCAAAAGTATGTGAACCTTTGCTTTCAGTATCTGGTGTGATCCCCTTGTGCAGCAATAACTGCAACTAAACATTTCCGGTAACTGTTGATCAGTCCTACACACTGGCTTGGAGGAATTTTAGCCCATTCTTCCATACAGAACAGCTTCAACTCTAGGATGTTGGTGGGTTTCCTCACATGAACTGCTCGCTTCAGGTCCTTCCACAACATTTTGATTGGATTAAGGTCAGGACTTTGACTTGGCCATTCCAAAACATTAACTTTCTTCTTCTTTAACCATTCTTTGGTAGAACGACTTGTGTGCTTAAGGTCGTTGTCTTGCTGCATGACCCACCTTCTCTTGAGATTCAGTTCATGGACAGATGTCCTGACATTTTCTTTTAGAATTCGCTGGTATAATTCAGAATTCATTGTTCCATCAATGATGGCAAGCCATCCTGGCCCAGATGCAGCAAAACAGGCCCAAACCATGATACTACCCTCACCATGTTTCACAGAAGGGATAAGGTTCTTATGCTGGAATGCAGTGTTTTCCTTTCTCCAAACATAACGCTTCTTTGATCTTTGTTGATCTTTGTTGATCTTTGTTGGTCGACCACTCCTGGGGAGGGTAATATTGGTCTTGAATTTCCTCCATTTGTACACAATCTGTCTGACTGTGGATTGGTGGAGTCCAAACTCTTTAGAGATGGTTTTGTAAACTTTTCCAGCCTGAGGAGCATCATCAATGCTTTTTCTGAGGTCCTCAGAAATCTCCTTTGTTTGTGCCATGATACACTTCCACAAACATGTGTCGTGAAGATCAGACTTTGATAGACCCCTGTTCTTTAAATAAAACAGGGTGTCCATTCACACCTGATTGTCATCCCATTGATTGGAAACACCTGACTCTAATTTCACCTTCAAATTAACTGTTAATCCTTAAGGTTCACATTAGGGTTGGGCGGTATTACGGTAAGAAGGTATCCCGAGGTATCCAAAAGTACCAGCGGTATCGGTCTCATTACCGTCATTTTAAAAAAATATATAATATCTAAATAAATATGGAGTACATGAGGTCATAATATAAAATAATAAATTGAAGATCATCCCGAATAACTGTGTGATCGTATTTTCACTAATTCTATCAATTTCCTAAAGAAGTTTTCATCGCGTGCAGGGTTGTTTATGTCGTTACCATGGCAACCCTGCGTGACATTTTGGAGTCTGACAGAAAGCTTCGCAAGAGACTGAGACCGGGGGTGTCATGGCTTAGATGGCGAAGGCTCTGTACCATAAATCCGGGGACCCGGGTTCGATTCCGACCCGAGGTTATTTCCCGATCCCGTCTCTCTCCCCCCCGCTCATTTCCTGTCTCTCTATACTGTCCTATCTAAAAAAAAAAGAGACTGAGACCGCGGTTGAAAGATGGCAAGTTAAGATAACGAGTTAGTGGCAAAAAAAAAAAAATACAACATCGGCAGTGTGGCAGTATTTTGGTTTCAAACCAAACGAAAAATCTAATATGACCCCTAAGGCACACCATAGCCTGGGGTACTCCACTTCCACGAGATCTCTCCAATGAGTTGTGTTTTGAGTAGGTTACATGAGTAACAACAAGGTAAAATAATATAACGTATGACATTTGGGATGTGGGTAATAAACGTTTGAAATGTCCTCTACTGAAGAAACGGAAGAAAACATCGTACCGTAAACTGTTAGGTTTCTGGTGGGAATTAGCAATGCGCTTGCTGTCTTTGTTGGGTGTGTTAAACCGTATGGATTTAAGTGGAATAATTGTAAGGAGTTATGTGATCAAGACAACGTTCTAAGCAAGGTAAGGCCATTTGATTATTAATTTCCCCGCCATGGCATGACGTGGGCCCATATGATTTTGCCTTGTGCAGCTATCACGCATTTGAATTAGGTTCGCCTCATTTGCGCTGAAGAATATGGTTTATCGCGCAGTCTAAACGGACTTGGGTGTTGGTTGATTCTTTTTCTTTTTTTATTTCCCATGCTTGAAAGGGTATGATCCTGCTCATCGTGTACTTTTTTTTGATGGAGTAGGTGAAATAGTGCTGCAAATGGCGTTTCAACGCAGACATGTGTAAACGACAGTTGAATGCTATTTTCAAGATGAAGGAAGAGTTGCGTGATGCTTTGAAATATCTCTTAATCCATTCATCAATGCACAAAATTCGCTTTGCTGCTTAATCCATACCACAATGCACACAATTCACTATGCTGCTTTTAAATAGTACATTTGAGGCATAGGCGCACGTTACACAGTAGGCCGAAACAAAATATTATTTTTTTCTCGGTAATACCGTATACCCCGGGAAAACACAGAGACGGTTTAAAGGTATCAAAATTTGGATACCGCCCAACCCTAGTTCACATACTTTTGCCACTCACAGATATGTAATATTGGATCATTTTCCTCAATAAATAAATGACCAAGTATAATATTTTTGTCTCATTTGTTTAACTGGGTTCTCTTTATCTACTTTTAGGACTTGTGTGAAAATCTGATGCTGTTTTAGGTCATATTTATGCAGAAATATAGAAAATTCTAAAGGGTTCACAAACTTTCAAGCACCACTGTATGACCACATCACCCCTGTCTTATCCACACTGCATTGGCTCCCAATCAAATTTTGTATTGATTATAGAATACTACTATTGACCTTTAAAGCACTGAATGGTCACGCACCACAGTACCTGAGTGAACTTCTGGTCCTTTATGACCTGCCATGTCTACTTAGATCAAAAGATGCAGGCTACCGTATCTGCTGGTACCTCGTATAGTGAAGTCTACATCAGGGGGCAGAGCCTTTTCTTACAAAGCCTCACAGTTATGGAACAGCCTTCCAAGTAGTGTTCGGGAATCAGACACAGTCTCAGCATTTAAGTCTAGGCTGAAAACATATCTGTTTAGTCAAGCCTTTTGTTAATGATGTTTATGAGGTAAAGGTGTAGATCTGGAGGGTCCTCAGACAGAGTGTTTTGGTAAACTGGGATGTTTGGATGCTGTCAGTCCCCCACTCACTTGCTCACTCGAGTTTGTTGACGGTGTAGTGGCTAACTGCTTTATGTCCCAGGGCTCCCTCATGCCTGTGTTACCTTCTGGCTGTACCCTTTTAGTTATGCTGTCATAGTTAGTTTTGCTGGAGCCCCTGCTTGCACTTAATGCAAAGTGTATACTGTTCTTACTCATCAGGTGACATTGGGCATACCTAACAACATATGTTTTCTCTCTCTTTCTCTTCCCCCCGTCTGTCCCTCTGAGTTACCTGCCAATCCTGAGATTAAGATGCTGATCTCTTCTGCTCCTCTGACCATCCTGATCTATCCTGATGCCCTGTGTCCGGCTGGAGTCTCATCACATTGCTCCTGTGGAGGATGGCCCCATAAGGACAGTAGAAAGTCACACTTGGAAGATGCTCTGGACACTTATAGTAAAGCTTTTATGGCTGAGGACTGCAGTTGACTTGCTAACTTTATGACTGCAGTTGTCATGAACAGTTCTGCACTCAAGTTTCCATCAATGAGTTATAACATCAGTGAAACAGACTTATATATATATATATATATATATATATATATATATATATATATATATATATATATATGATATATTTCTACATGAGCTGCTCTGCACATGGGACCAGCAGAATAGAAATCACCATTCTCACTCCAAACCAGAAATAAATGAGAACTCTGTCTGAAAGGGAATGAAATCCAGAGAGTCAGGCTAAAAGGCAGAGAGAGAGAGAGGGAGAGAGTAAGACAATGTGACAATGTGAACAGAAATAAATTATGGAGAGAGGAGACAAAGAGAAGAGTAGAAACAGGCCACATTCATACCTATTAACATCTGTCTCATGAGTGATTTAATCCCAAGTGGATCAGATGGATAAGTGCATACACCGGGGTTCTTAAGCCTTCTGTTTTCCTGAATTAAACTTTCTACACTTTTGAGGTTCCTTTTTTGTGCTAATTTGTAAAACACATTAAGGATGCTTTTGCACTAGAAATTTCTGTTTCAATCCCCAGCACACGTTTTATGGGATGCAGTCGGGAGGAATGAGGCCGCTGTTAAAAAGCACCACTTCCGAAGATTTTTGTCACAGCACAGCTTCTGAGGATGAAGGGAGAAAAAAACAACAACAGATATGTATTTATTTATTTATTTATTTATTTAACCTCCTCCCTACCAATCAGGTCACCCATTATGGACAAAAAAACATAGAAGATGAAGTTCTAGCGAATAAATAAATAAATAAAAATGTTTATTTATTTATTGAATAAATTTCCCCTCATCTTTCCTTCATCCTTGATTTGACAACGAGCACCTTGAAGTTTAGAGAGTTAATATCTTCATCAATTAGAGAAAGCAGGTGTGGAGTTTTAAAAATGATGACATAAATAACCCCACAAACAAAGCTTCCATCTTATTACCTCCACCAACTTTTCACCTCCTTTTGTTTGGTTGTTTTTTTTTAGCTCATCTACAACCCCGATTCCAAAAAAGTTGGGACAAAGTACAAATTGTAAATAAAAACGGAATGCAATGATGTGGAAGTTTCAAAATTCCAGATTTTATTCAGAATAAAACATAGATGACGTATCAAATGTTTAAACTGAGAAAATGTATCATTTAAAGAGAAAAATTAGGTGATTTTAAATTTCATGACAACAACACATCTCAAAAAAGTTGGAACAAGGCCATGTTTACCACTGTGAGACATCCCCTTTTCTCTTTACAACAGTCTGTAAACTTCTGGGGACTGAGGAGACAAGTTGCTCAAGTTTAGGGATAGGAATGTTAACCCATTCTTGTCTAATGTAGGATTCTAGTTACTCAACTGTCTTAGGTCTTTTTTGCCGTATCTTCCATTTTATGATGCACCAAATGTTTTCTATGGGTGAAAGATCTGGACTGCAGGCTGGCCAGTTCAGTACCCGGACCCTTCTTCTATGCAGCCATGATGCTGTAATTGATGCAGTATGTGGTTTGGCATTGTCATGTTGGAAAATGCAAGGTCTTCCCTGAAAGAGACGTCGTCTGGATGGGAGCATATGTTGCTCTAGAACCTGGATATACCTTTCAGCATTGATGGTGTCTTTCCAGATGTGTAAGCTGCCCAGGCCACACGTACTAATGCAACCCCATACCATCAGAGATGCAGGCTTCTGAACTGAGCGCTGATAACAACTTGGATCATCCTTCTCCTCTTTAGTCCGAATGACACGGCGTCCCTGATTTCCATAAAGAACTTCAAATTTTGATTCGTCTGACCACGGAACAGTTTTCCACTTTGTCACAGTCCATTTTAAATGAGCCTTGGCCCAAAGAAGACTTCTGCGATTCTGGATCATGTTTAGATACGACTTCTTCTTTTAACTATAGAGTTTTAGCTGGCAGTGGTGGATGGCACGGTGAATTGTGTTCACAGATAATGTTCTCTGGAAATATTCCTGAGCCCATTTTGTGATTTCCAATACAGAAGCATGCCTGTATGTGATGCAGTGCCGTCTAAGGGCCCGAAGATCACGGGCACCCAGTATGGTTTTCTGGCCTTGACCCTTATGCACAGAGATTCTTCCAGATTCTCTGAATCTTTTGATGATATTATGCACTGTAGATGATGATATGTTCAAACTCTTTGCAATTTTACACTGTCGAACTCCTTTCTGATATTGCTCCACTATTTGTCGGCGCAGAATTAGGGGGATTGGTGATCCTCTTCCCATCTTTACTTCTGAGAGCCGCTGCCACTCCAAGATGCTCTTTTTATACCCAGTCATGTTAATGACCTATTGCCAATTGACCTGATGAGTTGCAATTTGGTCCTTCAGCTGTTCCTTTTTTGTACCTTTAACTTTTCCAGCCTCTTATTGCCCCTGTCCCAACTTTTTTGAGATGTGTTGCTGTCATGAAATTTCAAATGAGCCAATATTTGGCATGAAATTTCAAAATGTCTCACTTTCGACATTTGATATGTTGTCTATGTTCTATTGTGAATACAATATCAGTTTTTGAGATTTGTAAATTATTGCATTCCGTTTTTATTTACAATTTGTATTTTGTCCCAACTTTTTTGGAATCGGGGTTGTAGCTGGATGAGCTTATGCCATCCTGTGTTGTCCGTCGTCGTCATCCATTCACAATTTACAAAAATCGGTATTCCTCCTACAGGATTGATCAGATTTTGGTCAAACTCACATACAATGTTCCCCAGGCGGGTGTGCATAAAAGTTGTCATGATGGTGGCACCACCTGTCATATTTATGATTTTATGGGCATCTGAAATTTCAAACTCACACACAACAACAGTGGCCGGTATGAGCTACAGCCTCACTGAGGGTATTTTTTTGTCTGTTCCCACTATAATTCAAAAAGTAGTGAACATATTTTGATGAACCTTTGAGGAAAGTTGGCTATGGGCCAAGCAACAATTGATTAGATTTTGATGCAAATCTGGATATGTCTGTGGATACAGGATCTTTTTGTCCTTTCCCAATGTAACTCAAAAAGTAGTGAATGAATTTGGATGAAATTTGGTGGACAGCTTTAGTATTATCCTAGGTTCCAGTGATTTGATTTTGATGTTGATAATGTGTGGCTTGACAGAGGTATACACTCTTCAGAGTGCCCTTCTAGTTTCTTCTGTGGTTTCACGCCGTTGTGTGATATCTCATCTCATCTCATTATCTCATCTCATCTCATTATCTGTAGCCGCTTTATCCTGTTCTACAGGGTCGCAGGCAATCTGGAGCCTATCCCAGCTGACTACGGGCGAAAGGCAGGGTACACCCTGGACAAGTCGCCAGGTCATCACAGGGCTGACACATAGACACAGACAACCATTCAGTTGTGTGATATGATTTGATTAATATTTTCAACACAGTGGCAGGGTGGTGTAGTGGTTAGCACTGTTGCCTCAGCATAAGAAGGTCCTGGGCTCGAGCCAAGCAGCCGATGAGGGCCTTTCAGTGTGGAGTGTGCATGTTCTCCCCATGTCTGTGTGGGTTTCCTCTGGGTGCTCTGATTTCCCCCAAAGACATGCAGGTTAGGGTAATTGGTGGCTCTAAATTGATAGTAGGTGTGAATGGTTGTTTGTCTCTATGCAATGACCTGGCGACTTGTCCAGGGTGTACCCTGCCTCTTGCCCATAGTCAGCTGGGATAGGCTCCAGCTTGCCTGCAACCTTGTACAGGATAAGTGGCTACAGATAATGGATAGATGCATATTTTCAACAACCTGCAGGAAAAAAAAATAGCAGGGCAAACACTAACAACGGTGGTGTAGTGGTTAGCACGGTCGCCTCACAGCAAGAAGGTTCTGGGTTTGAACCCAGTGGCCGGCAAGGGCCTTTCTGTGTGGAGTTTGCATGTTCTCCCCATGTCTGTGTGGGTTTCCTCCGGGTGCTCCAGTTTCCCCCATAGTCTAAAAGACATGCAGTTAGGTTAACGTGGGGTGGCCTTGGGCTGAAGTGCCCTTAAGCAAGGTACCTAACCCCTGACTGCTCCCCTGGTGCTCTAGTGTGGCTGCCCACTGCTCTGGGTGTGTGTGTTCACTACTTCAGATCGGTTAAATGCAGAGGATGAATTTCACTGTGCTTGAAGTGTGCATGTGACAAATAAAGGTTTCTTCTCTTCTTAAGATATTTAGATTGCACTCGGGCAATTCGACTTATTGGTTCCAAATCAATAACCTCTTCCAATAGAGATCTTGCAGTCACGTGACCGGAAAGTACACAGCCGCCATCTTGTCGGTAAAAACCACCGCTGAATACTGCTGCACTCGTGTACAAAATGGATAAATTTCAACCGACAGACTACACGGCTCATTTTTCTAATGAACAGATAACTAGATATATGTCTAAAATAAACGACCTATAGATTAGTGACCCTTATCGATTACCGGACGTAGTTTTCACGACCGTGTCAGTGGATATTGAACTGCCAGAGGTGGAATACCCAGACGTGTATAATTACCTCATTAACTTTCCCTCGCTGTTCAGTGGTGAAGCACTGCGTGCTTATAAATCACTGGACAGTTATCTTTACAGAAATTCAGGATTTGTCAACCGCCCTCAGATGTGGCATCTTGTAAACAAGAAAATAACAATCCTCATTGGACGGGTAAGTCACTTAAGTATTACTAGTACTGATACTAGATATATCAGTAGTATCTAGTATAGCACTGACCAGCCGATTATAGAATAGAATAGAATAGAATAAGGTAATTCCAGCTGTAATTCCAAATCGTCCATCTTGTTTACCATGGATCTGGCGTTGGAGAGATAGAGGCTTGGCAGTGGAGATTTGAGTGGCTGTTTTCTGAGCTTAGTCAACAGGCCGGCTCTGCAGCCTCACTTTTGCTTCCTCTCCCGACGCCACCTCCTTCGCCTGCCAGACCCGATAACAATCCACAGAGACCCCGGTGGTCTCGCTATCTCGTCCGGAATGTTGTGCATGCGATGGAAATCACTACAAACTGTCATTTTCTGCTGGAAACCAATGTCCAGTAAGTCCATACGGTTGTAGTGGATATTGAAGTCCGGTACAGACGAACAACATGCAAAAATACACACAAAAAACATAAAAAGCGTGCACAGGTAGGGAGAGCTTGTAGCCGCAGCCGTTGTAGTAGAATTGTATAGTAGGGTTTTCCAGAAGAAAAGGTAGAAGTAGAAGCAGAAGTAGAAGTAGAAGGCGGAAATATGGCGTTTGACTGACAAGATGGCGTCTGTTACAATCTGGATCGGCTGTGACATCACATGCAAGATCTCTATAGTAGTTTTAATCTGCTCACTGATAGCACTGTCATTAACCCTTTACGTATTGTATGTAGCCTCAGTGTTATCTTTGATTCTGATGACGCTTTTGAAAATCACATAAACACAAGCTCCCTTAAATGCCCTTTTATCACCTCAACAACATCGCATGTCCCCATCCTGCCCTCAGCACCAAGGATACTGAAACACTCATCCATGCTTTTCACAACTAGATTATTGTAATGCTTTGTTAATAGGTCTTCCAGCTAAGTCCATTGCTCGGTTTCAGTATATTCAAAACTCTTCAGCCAGAGTCGTCGAGTCAAGTTTATTTTAAATTTGTATAATATAGTATAATATAGCACTTTTAACAATAGACTTTGTTGCAAAGCAGCTTTACAGAAATTTAATGACTTTAAACATGAGCTAATTTTATCCCTAATCTATCCCCAATGAGCAAGCTTGTGGCAACAGTGGCAAGGAAAAACTCTCAGACGACATGAAGAAGAAACCTCGAGAGGAACCAGACTCAAAAGGGAACCCATCCTCATTTGGGTGATAACAGACATAGTCTATACACACACACACACACACACACACATTATATATATATATATATATATATATATATATATATATATATATATATATATAATGCTCGAGTCTCATGGTGAGGCTTGAAGACATGTAATATAAGTTTGTGTATGTATATATATATATATATATATATATACACACATACACACACAATATACACACATATACACACACATATATATATATATATATACACACAAACTTATATTACATGTCTTCAAGCCTCACCATGAGACTCGAGCACAAACCAGCCATAATAGTTTCCTGAGCCGAAGGGAAGAGGTTGAGTGGTCACATATCTGACCGGTCTTATATTCCTGTGCAACTCATTCAGATGTAATAAATGATAGGAAAATAATCAATCAATGTGATGTGCTCTGAGTGTTACCACCATGAAGACAAGTTTCCTATAACAGCAGCACACGACTTTATATTAACGAACTTGTTTGAATATAAACATTATTGTTTCTATAGTATCAGCTAATTGGTAGGGACTTGTATAATGGACACTTCACAATCTAAGTTGAAAAATAAACCCATTTAAAAAGTGCTTCTATTCAACAAAGATAAGTGTGTCATTGTTGATATAGTGGAGTTTTTTGAGAGGAGATGTTTATTTAGCATTAATGAAGGAGACTCCCGAGTCAGTGCTTTGTAACAGTCAGCAAGTTTTCTGACATGGGCAGAACCTTCAGGAGTTTGCCTTTTCTGGTTTGTCTGTAATACTATAAGCTGCATTTTTTTAAACTTCAAGAGAGATAAAAAATAGAAACTGGCAAGGGAATGACTTGATAGTTAAACTCTAAATTAAATTAATTTACCATATGTAACTATAAATGGATAAAAAAGGTACTTGTTGTTGTTTTCAGAAAAGGGGGACATATTATGTAAAACTCCCTTTTTCAGTGCTTGTGCACAAATATTTTGGGTATCTGGAGTACCTACCAACCCACACACTCTGAAATAAGTCAACCTAGTCAGTTTCTTTTGGGCTGCCAAATAGTGTTGTTGTTATAGCAGAAACCCATACTTTAGAGAATATGGTAATGCATCGACCTGATTTTTGATGTTTTTTGACCGTACGACGTCTGTATGTACGTACATACGAACATGTACCACCACAGGGAACCTGACTATAAGTGACTATAAGCAACATATCTCATAAACACTTGACCACTGGACAACACCACAAGCTGGCCTAGTGGTTAGTGTGTCCACCTCTTGACCAGGAGATTACGAGTTCTACTTGCGGTCGGGTCATATCAAAGACCATCATAAAAATGGTACCTACTGCCATCTGGCAAGGCACGCTGCAATACAGATGTGAATGGGGAAGTCAAACTCTTGCGGTTACCAGAGGACTAGCCCTCCACTGTAACCCTAGCTGTATAGGCGAGAGGCTGAGGGCTATCGAAATGGAAATCGGCGCCACACCCATATGCCTTAAAGAGTTGGTTAGTATTGGGGCAGGAGACTGCCTGGGAAGATGAGATTCTGGCATGAGAGGGACTCTGATTTGACTGACTGGACAATTAAATTTCTATTTCTTTATTTCCATAAGATAGATGGGTTTTTAATCCAGGTAGCATGGTGGTGTAGTGGTTAGCACTATTGCCTCACAGCAAGAAGGTTCTGGGTTTGAACCTCATGGCCGATGGGGTCCTTCCTGTGTGGAGTTTGCTTGTTCTCCCCATGTCTGCATGGGATTCCTCTGAGTGCTCTGGTTTCTTCCTACAGTTCAAAGACTTGCAGGTTAGGTAGAATACCCAGCTGCTGGGGTTGCACAAGCCAGTGCATACTTAGTCCCAGTCCCTTGCCCAGATAAACTGGGGAGGGTTGTGTCAGGACGGGCATCTGATATAAAACCTATGCCAAATAAAATATCTGGAACATGATGATCCACTCTGCTGACTTCTAACAGGAGCAGCCAGAAGAAGATGGGTTTTTATACAGTGGTCATTTTTAATTTGCTTTTCAAAAAAAAATATTGTGGGATTATTTACTCACACATTTTATGGAAAATATTCATGAGAGTTTCATATAAAACTAGCTAAAACTGTTTTATTAGTCCACTAGCTTGTTGGACAGTTGACAGTTTCTGTCATCTAAGAGCAGTAGATGGATGTACGTAATCGCAGGAAGAATTTTATTGAAAGCATGCTAGAAAGAGATCCAAAACGTAGACAAAGGCAGAGTCGAAAATCAGGCAGTGGTTGAGTGAGGTGCAGACAGGATCTCAGACGTAGTCAAGTCAAGCCAAGTTTATTTGTATAGCGCTTTTAAAGGTCCCATGGCATGGTGGTTTGTTGATGCTTTAAACAGGCTCGTGGAGGTTTCCGGATGTTATATCCGCAACCTTTCTCGAAATGAACCCTCGGCACGTAGATATAGCCTCCTGGGAGAAAGCCCCATTTCAGCGCTTTTCCCAGTGCGTCGTTTTGCTAATGAGAAGCAGGAGGCGGGGAAGGGTAGAGGGTGGGGGCGGGTCTTATCATTAATATTCATGACATGTAAACATGTTACCTCTGATTGGCTAACAGCACTGTGCCGCTACCTCCAGTGGGTCAAAACAAGCGGATGTGGGTGTCTTACTATGGCGAGAGAGAAGGAACAAACCGCGAAGGGAAAAATACCGCGCGCTGACATCATTAAGGTGCGATGCGAGGAAATAAAATAAATTCAACAAATGTTTGGGTTTTTACTGAACAAACAAACAAATAAAATGAACGAGTGACTTAAAAAAAAGAATGTGGGTGTCTTTGTAAAAACTGTTTTGATTGGCTATTATAACAGAGCATGCTGCATGCTTTTTGGTTTTGTAGCGCAGAGTACCTGGCTAACTGCAGGAAGCAGTTAGCTGCACAGCTAATGTAGCCATTGCAAGGCTAACGTGGCACCGATTTTAAAACACGGCAAAACATAAGCTCATAAGTTACAGTCAATTTCCAGACTAAACTCAGTTTAACAGAGCATGCTGCATGCCTTTTGGTTTTGTAGCGCAGAGTACCTGGCTAACTGCAGGAAGCAGTTAGCTCCACAACTAATGTAGCCATTGCAAGGCTAACGTGGCACCGATTTTAAAACACGGCAAAACATAAGCTCATAAGTTACAGTCAATTTCCAGACTTAACTCAGTTTAACAGAGCATGCTGCATGCTTTTTGGTTTTGTAGCACAGAGTACCTGGCTAACTGCAGGAAGCGGTTAGCTGCACAGCTAATGTAGCCATTGCTAGGCTAACGTGGCACCGATTTTAAAACACGGCAAAACGACCAGTTATACACTTACTTGTTCGGTGTTTGTGGCTGATGCTTGGTACGGACCCAGGCTTCAGTGACAGTTGATGTGCAAAACCTGCCCTGTACTGTCCCAAGTTGTGGAAACATTCATCAGTAAAATGCTTCTGACAAACATACACCGTCTTAGGTAGACTCGACGGCGTATTATTGAAGTAAGTAAAATTAAGCCACTGCGTCTTCAGGGGCTCTCCCATCGGCAGTAAAAACAGACTCCTTTCTGTGTTGTCACATCCATGTACAGCGCGACTTCCATGTTTCGCTCGCTTAGGTGGTGCCATGTTGTTGTGTCCTCTATGGTCTACTCACTACAACTGGGCGGGCAATCCATACGGTGGGTGGGAATCCAGAGGGGGGGCGTGGGGATCATCTCCCTTGCTGACGTCGGCAAGGGAAGAGCTTCTCAACGCGCCGTTTTGACATGCCATTCTCAAATATTGGGCATAGTTTGGTTTACACATTATGAAATTTCTAGCCACTGGGGTGACGTAAGAAGGTCAGAGGAACTCATTTTAACGTTAAAAACCTCAGAAAGTGAAAATTTCATGCCATGGGACCTTTAACAATAAACATTGTCGCAAAGCAGCTTTAAAGAATTTGAATGACTTAAAATATGAGCTAATTTTATCCCTAATCTATCCCCAGTGAGCATGCCTGTGGCGACGGTGGCAAGGAAAAACTCCCTTAGATGACATGAGGAAGAAACCTCGAGAGGAATAAGACTCAAAAGGGGACCCATCCTCATTTGGGCAACAACAGACAACAGACTGTGTCTGATTCCCAAACACTACTTGGAAGGCTGTTCCATAACTGCGGGGCTTTGTAAGAAAAGGCTCTGCCCCCTGATGTAGCCTTCACTATACGAGGTACCAGCAGATAGCCTTCATCTTTTGATTTAAGTAGGCGCGGCGGATCATAGAGGACCAGAAGTTAACTCAGGTACTGTGGTGCGAGACCATTCAGTGCTTTAAAGGAACAGTCCACCATATTTCCATAATGAAATATGCTCTTATCTGAATTGAGACGAGCTGCTCCGTACCTATCTGAGCTTTGCGCGACCTCCCAGTCAGTCAGACGCAGTCAGATGCGCTGTCACTCCTGTTAGCAATGTAGCTAGGCTCAGTATGGCCAACGGTATTTTTTGGGGCTGTAGTTAGATGCGACCAAACTCTTCCACGTTTTTCCTGTTTACATAGGTTTATATGACCAGTGATATGAAACAAGTTCAGTTACACAAATTGAAATGTGGCGATTTTCTATGCTATGGAAAGTCCACACTATAATGACAGGCGTACTAACACCTTCTGCGCGCTTCGACAGCGCATTGATATCTGAGCTCCGTATAAATGCGCTGCCGAAGCGCGCAGAAGGTGTTAGTACGCTTGTCATTATAGTGCGGACTTTCCATAGCATAGAAAATCGCTACGTTTCAATTTGTGTAACTGAACTTGTTTCATATCACTGGTCATATAAACCTATGTAAACAGGAAAAACACGGAAGAGTTTGGTCGCATCTAACTACAGCCCCAAAAAATACCGTTGGCCATACTGAGCCTAGCTACATTGCTAACAGGAGTGACAGCGCGTCTGACTGCGTCTGACTGACTGGGAGGTCGCACAAAGCTCGGATAGGTACGGAGCAGCTCGTCTCAATTCAGATAAGAGCATATTTCATTATGGAAATACGGTGGACTGTTCCTTTAAAGGTCAATAGTAGTATTTTATAATCAATATGAAATTTGATTGGGAGCCAATGCAGTGTGGATAAGACAGGGGTGATGTGGTCATATTTTCTAATTCTAGTAAGGACTCTTGCTGCACTTATTAGAACATCCAGACAGTAAGGCATTACAATAATCCAACCTGGAGGTAACGAAAGCATGAACAAGTTTTTCCACATCATGTAGTAACATTAAATTTCTTATCTTAGCAATATTTCTGAGATGAAAGAAAGCTATCCAGGTAATGTTATCAATGTGAATTTCGAATGAAAGACTGGGGTCAATAATCACTCTGAGGTCTTTTACTGCTACACGTGAAGAAACAGAAAGGTCATCCAGAGTTATTGTGTAATCAGAAAACTTACTTCTAGCTTCTAGGTAATCTGATATGTATGTGCTGTGATTGATCTCTAATCAAGAACAGGTGCATGGTAGTCCTCATGGTGCTGTGCGCGCCGAGCTCCAACACACGTGGCTGTGACAGATGTAACCAGAAAAATGTTTGACATACACTACCGTTCAAAAGTTTGGGGTCACCCAGACAATTTTGTGTTTTCCATGAAAAGTCACACTTTTATTTACCACCATAAGTTGTAAAATGAATAGAAAATATAGTCAAGACATTTTTCTGGCCATTTTGAGCATTTAATCGACCCCACAAATGTGATGCTCCAGAATCTCAATCTGCTCAAAGGAAGGTCAGTTTTATAGCTTCTCTAAAGAGCTAAACTGTTTTCAGCTGTGCTAACATGATTGTACAAGGGTTTTCTAATCATCCATTAGCCTTCTGAGGCAATGAGCAAACACATTGTACCGTTAGAGCACTGGAGTGATAGTTGCTGGAAATGGGCCTCTATACACCTATGGAGATATTGCACCAAAAACCAGACATTTAGTAGAATTTAGCTAGAATAGTCATTTACCACATTAGCAATGTATAGAGTGTATTTCTGATTAGTTTAAAGTGATCTTCATTGAAAAGAACAGTGCTTTTCTTTCAAAAATAAGGAAATTTCAAAGTGACCCCAAACTTTTGAACGGTAGTATATCAAGTTTGATATTGAATCATAACTATATAGTACTGATATAAAGTGAAAGCACTGGTTCACTGCTGTCCACCAGGCACCGAGCAGAGTCACACCATAATAAATGTCATGGTGTTGTTTCTACCGCATGGCATGTAGTGTCAAAGAAAGGAATAAATGTATTCGTAACTGCGATGTGTATCTCATTATTGGTGTCACTGTCACAAGACCATGCAGTGATTTATTGACATGAAGTACATGACACGACACAATTCAATGGTTCATTTATGGTGCTATAATATTATTCTATTCAGGCTGATTTTGTGCCTTTGCAAATATTTTGCTCATAGACTCATTAGGAGCGCTGCTTTTAGGCAGTGCCTAAATATCTATATTACTTGAGATAAGTCTTGGTCTCAAGACCACTTTTTGAAGGTCTCAGTCTCGTCTCAGAATCAACAGCATTTTTACTTGGTCTTGTCTCAGTCTCAGACATTGAGGACTCTGGATTTTATTTCCAGACCAGTCAAGACTGGATTCCCTGTGCACTGTCTGATTTATTTGTTAATATGTTTACTGTGATTGGATGTTAAACGTCCTGCTTCAAATGCAACCAATAACATGACTCAGTGCTAATATGAAATATTTGTTATTGATAACAGCTGTCACCTCTCCCCATCCCTCCCCCTTCACATGCACCTTGGTGTTGACTTGGTCTCACCCCGCCTTGGTCTTGATCTCAGTCTTGACTTGGTCTCAACCACTCAGTGTTTTGATAGTGTCTCAATCTTGATACACGCTGGTCTTGACGACAACACTATTGCCTAGGTCAGAAAAAAACGTGATTCAATAAGCCATTCAGATTTATCTCATTAGAATTATACCACCCTTCTCCCCCATCTGAGTATCTCCATCCTCAGCTTGAGAACTACTTTTGTGAAGGTATGCCATTTTTTTCTCTCAAGCTTTGGACTCAGTAGCATTATGTCGAAGTGAATGAGCACAGGAACTGCTCTGTTGTTAGTTGAACAGACCAGTATGCATCGTTACATTGATCCCCAGACTCAGTGGACAGAAGAGCTGAGTGAATTGAATTCATTTTTGATGGCAATGTCCCAGCTAGTTGGCAAAAACCTGTTTCTGCATGCCAAGTACTTTTTGTCTGACTGCTTTACCAACATGGGCCAGTACAATGCAGGACTAGCAGCGAATTGTTCCTAAAGCAGGGATCAATACCTTAATGGTGTTTACATTACTTGCATTTATTTAAATACCAGAAAGCTAGCTTTTGATAACCGGTACATTAACACATTAACACACACTTGAGTCACGAGCAGGGTGTTGCCTGCAACACAACTACCACAACCAACAAGACCATATGACCTTAGGAAACATACAAATGGATGGCACGATGGTGCAGAGGTTAGCACTGTCGCCTAACAGCAAAAAGGTTCTGGGTTCAAGCCCAGTGGCTGATGGGGGCCTTTCTGTGTGGAGTTTGCATGTTCTCCCTGTGTCTGCATGGGTTTCCTCTGGGTGCTCTGGTTTCCCCTACAGTCCAAAAACATGGCTAATTGGTGGCTCTAAATTGACCGTACCGTAGGTGTAAATGTATGTGTGAATGGTTGTTTGTCTCTGTGTGTCAGCCCTGTGATGACCTGGTGACTTGTCCAGGGTGTACTCCGCCTCTCGTCCATAGTCAGCTGGGCTAGGCTCCAGCTTGCCCGCGACCTTGCACAGGATAAGCAGTTACGGATAATAGATAGATGGATGGATGCTCCAGTTTCCTCCACAGTTCAAAGACGTGGTTAGGTTAACATGGGGTGGCCTTGGGCTGAAGTATGCATGTGGTTAGGTTAACATGGGGTGGCCTTGGGCTGAAGTACATTTCAGTGAGGCACCTAAACCCCAACTGCTCCTTGGGCACTGTAGCATAGCTACCCACTGCTCTGGGTATGTGTGTGTGCTCATTGCTCACTTGTGTGTGTACATGTATGTGTTCACTGCTTCAGATGGGTTAAATGCAAAGTTAAATGAGTGTGCATGTGATAAAAAAGGCTTCTTCTTCTTTTTCTTAATAAAGGCTTCTTCTTAAACATACAAAAATGAATGTCAAAGTGGCAAAAAGTGAATAAATAATCATTCTGAAATGTCCGGTCATGTCCTTAATTATCAAATGTTTTCAGGAGCCTCTTCTTGCTTAGGGTCTCACTCTGGTTCAGTCAGATATAAGTGCACTGCTGTGGTTTCTCCAGCAGCCATTTTTCTCCCAGGGTTCATGCCTAATGCCGCTTTTCCACTACCAACGCGGCTGAGTCGGGCTGAGCCATGCCGTGCTGAGTCGAGCTGAGTGGGGCTGTTGGAGTTGCATTTCGACTACAACCGCGCTGAACCGTGCTGGCTGGAAGTGGGTGGATACATTGGGTGGAGTTAGCGAAAGTGGGTGGACGTCAGGTGATGTCGTTAGGCGGCGCAAACAGTGACATCAGTGATCTTTTAAGTGGTAGTCTCACGACCCGGATAGTAAACAATAAACATGGAGGACATGGGGTCGTTAGTGTTGCTGGTCTTGGTGCTGTGGGTTGCTGTCACCGACAACGCCAACAGATACTGGCAAGAGTGTATAGATGAGGCGAGGCGCATAAGGCTTCATAATTCTCGTAATTCTCCTTCTTCCGGGTTTACGGTGTTTACAGATCCCAGCGTGCTCGCGGGGCGTGTGTGGGCGTGTGAGGACACTCCTCCTCACCAATCAGTGCACAGGGGAGTGTCTCCTCACGCCCCTAGCCTCACTCAGCTTGGTTTGGCTCGCTTCAGCCCCACTCCAAAACCGTGCGAGTTTTGGGTGCTAAGCAGGGCTGAAGCGAGCTGAGTCATGCTGTTCTTAGATAGTTGAAACGCGAGCCGTGTCGGGCTGAAGTGAGCTGAAGCGAGCTGAAGTGAGCTGAAAAAGGGTAGTGGAAAAGGGCCATAAGTTACTATAGATGACTTGCAACTATGTGATTAAAATGTGCTACGTCAGGAGCGTCCACCATGATGGTGGATATACAAAGCAACTAGGATGGCAGCCTCTGAAAGCGTGTCTGTAAACAATGCTGAATTTTCTCAGTATTAAGTCAAGTCAAGTTTATTTGGATAGCGCTTTTAACAATAGACATTGTTGCAAAGCAGCTTTACAGAATTTGAATGACTTTAAACATAAACTAATTTTATCCCTAATCTATCCCCAGTGAGCAAGCCAGTGGTGATGATGGCAAGGAAAAACTCCCTCAGATGACATGAGGAAGAAACCTTGAGAGGAACCAGACTCAAACGAGAACCCATCCTCATTTGATGGGTTCCCTTTTGAGTCTGGTTCCTCTCGAGGCTTCTTCCTCATGTCATATTACCATGATTTGAACAGTCAAGTGAAGATTTGATACAAAGAGAAGAAAGATGTGTGATTTTGCCCCATGTTATTTTAAAAAGTCAGACTTTTCTGAAGATAGGATGCTTTTACTGACCATCGAGTACCCAGATATCGCATTCTATCTGGTTTGGCTGCCGAAGAATCAGGTCCAACCTTGGACGAAACAGAGCCCATTTTCTGAGTGGGTGCCCAGTCTGGATTGTTTCTATCGTATAATTTTGCTGGCACTCCTAGAAGCGGAATGGTAATACGCGTGTTAAAATTATAACGATGACTGGATGATCCACGACAAGAAAATACTCATTTTATAGCAAAATTCTAGCAACACGAAATAAAATTCTTCCATGATATTATCGAGAAAGCTTTTGGATCTCACCTGAGATAAAATGATTACTGCAAACACAAGCTGTTTTGGTTTTAGCCTCTGTTAGATCAACCCTGCCGATGTTGTTCAGCTGTACTTGTCTCCTCTCCAAACTAAGCCTCAAAGTTTCCTCGCCTTCTTTCTGAATCACGGACGGAATTCTAAAAAATCAGAATGTGCCACGGTCATAAGTACTGTTGTGACCACAACCATATACAGCACAAAGATATGGCATAGCTAAAAGAACGCTTAAAGCAGTGGAAAAACAAGGAGAGTTGTGCATGCGTGACTATGTTTTGTATGGAATGTTGCTTGACCCTGCATTTGTATATCCACCAACATGGGTGACATCCGGGTTTCTACTTTGCTTTGACATCACTTGTACAGTAAGTCAAGGATAATAGGGCAAGCTGTACTTGCATCAGCACACCCCATGGAAGATGGGGTTGGGGTGAGCCATGGCTCATTATCACTTAAAGGAACAGGTACTCAAACCAGCCGTTCTAAACAGGGCTGTTGAGACAGAGTGAGAAGTTTGCTCTGGGGCTTTATCCTTATGGTATTTTGACCAAAGCATGTCACAGACATTTCATTAAGGTCTTAGGGAGCTGTGTCAACTGGAGGAAAATGGATATGTCACCTTTAATTACCTCCACCAACTTTGTTGAGGAGGTTATGCTTTCACTTCCGTTTGTTTGTTCCCAACATAATTCAAAAAATAGTGAATGGATTTGGGTGAAATTTGGAGGAAAGGTGGGCCATGGGCCAAGGAACAATTGATTAGATTTTGATGCAAATCCAGATATGTACGTGGATCCAGGATTTGTTTTGTTTGTTTGTTCCCAAAGTAACTCAAAAAGTAGTGAGCGGATTTGGATGAAATTTGGTGTACATCTTAAGTTCAAGTGATTTGATTTTGATGTTGATAATATGTGGCTTGGTAGAGGCATGGACTCTACTGAATGGCCTTCTAGTTAATTAATAGAATTCATATTGGCAAGTTGCTGTGGTTGCAAAAGAAATAAAACATTTATCTACTGGAAACTAATCCATTTTCACAGTGGTAATAGTAACTCTGCTTCAGGTCAGGCTGCATCACACCACCCCATTATTCTTTGTTGTTTGCAATAGACGTCACTTATGGTAGTGATCCGTATCATTATGTATTCAGATTTTCAGCTGAAGGGCAGGCATTGTATTTGTTTACAGCCGCTTTGAAATAGTTTCTTGTGTTTTGCCTCCAAATATGCCAGATTGTTGCTCTTGGATGTTCAAACCAATCAAATCAAGAAAAAGACAAAAGGTATTACAGAATATCAAAAGAAGTCATGCACAAGGGTAAAAGAACAACAAATCTCTCAAGAAGATGCCATGAAAAATGGCTCGCAAACCTTTCACTGTGTTGAAAAGGAATCGAGAGTCCACATGCTTGTGTTTGCAGTGATCATTTTGTTAAAGGTGTGGCACTTACATCAACTTTAGGTATCTAAAATCAAAAGTTATCATTGCAAAAATTCCTACAGCAGCTACGACTTGAATCACATACTACACTTCGGCTTCTATTACTTACCTTCGCAAAAATAAGATGATTATTGTCCTTTAGAAGTCTTATTCCAGTGTCATGAACTCAACCACAAACAAAAAAGTTATTGACTTCAAGACTTTGAAAAGTTTTCATTTAATTCTTCTTGTAAAACGATGTTTGGACTACCAGATAATTGGAAATGTCTGGAAACTGTATGTTTGGAAAGTTGATGAAATCGCTTGAAAAGTCTGTCTTTTTTAAGCTGTAGGGGTCCAATCCATTACATCAATATTTTTTTTCTTGATATCTCGATTGTGCTTTTGGCTCTAGTCTGTTAACAGTCAGATGTAGAATGTTTTCCACAAGATGACGACGGACGCATACTTGGCTTGGACGCCATCTTTGATTGTTGCCCGTTACTTGGAAACCAGAAGTGAACCAGGACGCAAAAAGTCACGTGATTGCAAACAAAGAATTGATAATTTTCCTTGAACAGCGCATACCTCAAGCACGTTATTCCTCAAATAATATAAAATAGGATCCTGAATTTTTCCTGCTGTTTTTTCCCCCAACACTTCATGCTATTTCATGTGTAGATAAGGAATGCATTTGATGTTTATGTAGGAAGCTTTATTGTCCTAACACAGCCCCCGCACACCTGTGCAGCTTCTTACAGAACACACACACACACACACACACACACACACACACACACACACAGATGGCACCTTCGAGATGCAGTGAAGCAGTCAGTGTGTCTGAATGTAGATTTCCCTCTCTGCCATCCCTGTCTGTCTCCCAGGATGTAACCAGCATGAGCGCACGAGAGGAGGCCAGCGAGAGTGAGAGACCAAGTGGGAGAGAGAGTTAGAAACGTATTAGGGCAGGGGAATACAACCTGAAGCCATTAAGCCTCAGGTAGAGGCAGGTAGTGAGCAGAATCTGAATGTGTGTGTGTGTGAGTGAGTGAGTGAGTGCACAGTAGTTAATATTAATGTTCCAGACAGTGCTAAAATCTTGCTGAAATGTTATTGATTGAGCTGCATGAATGAGCAGCACAATTGTATTATTGCTACTTGTGAGGCTTTCTTTCTTTTCACAGAGAGCTACATTAAGACTGAGCATCCTACCCAAAAATATAATGAAGGTAAACAGAAATGTACCTTTCTATCCACCCAGGAGAGTCCTTCTGTTCTCTGGTGGATAGTGTTTATATGTGCATAGTAATAAAAATGTGAATGACAGAAAAAAAACCTCAGACTTGGGAACCAATCCATCCAACATGTTTATAGTAATCTAATAGGAGTATTTATTCTATCCACGTTCACCAGATATGAGCAATTGCATGCTCTGATTGGCTACTCTACTACTAGGCTATCAGCTCATATACCATGAGTAGAGAAAATCAAAATGGCGGAGCTTGTTGCTGAACAAACAGTGGACGAAATAAAAACTCCACTTGAAAACACAAATACAAAACAAAAAGCAACAAAATATGCAATGAAAGTATCTGATGGGGGGCGGCACGGTGGTGTAGTGGTTAGCACTGTCGCCTCACAGCAAGAAGGTCCGGGTTCGAGCCCCGTGGCCAGCGAGGGCCTTTCTGTGTGGAGTTTGCATGTTCTCCCCGTGTCCGCGTGGGTTTCCTCCGGGTGCTCCGGTTTCCCCCACAGTCCAAAGACATGCAGGTTAGGTTAACTGGTGACTCTAAATTGACCGTAGGTGTGAATGTGAGTGTGAATGGTTGTCTGTGTCTATGTGTCAGCCCTGTGATGACCTGGCGACTTGTCCAGGGTGTACCCCGCCTTTCGCCCGTAGTCAGCTGGGATAGGCTCCAGCTTGCCTGCGACCCTGTAGAACAGGATAAAGCGGCTAGAGATAATGAGATGAGATGAGTATCTGATGGTAAGGACATAGCTTTTTTTTATTTTCCAAGAATTACTATTATAGCATTTTTTCACAAATTGCTACTGTCGTTTCGCCGGTTTGCTTACATTCCAAGCAGAAATTTTGTTGGACGTTTTGTATGAAGTCTTTATTTATTGAATTTGCAAAAAATAAAAATGCTCTGTTTCTCAAAATCCAGTGAATGTGGATAGAATAAAACAGTTATTCCACTCAATCTCGTCATACATGGCTTATGGACAACTCGGTGCTACGTGCCTCATAGACTATCAGCTCATGTACAACTCGATTTAATGGAATTACTGTTATATACAAGGTGTTTCAAAAAATGTGATATTATTTGAGATGTAAATATCCCAGAAACTACATAGTCTAGGCAAATGAAACTGAACAGGCTTAATGTTGAGCAATATAAGATTTATTCCTCAAAATTTGAATGAGAAATTCAAAGGTATGTGGATTCCATGAACGATTTCACAAATTTTCAATATTCACGCCATCAGAGACACAGACACACAGAGACACACAGACGGCCTTCCTCTTTGAACTTTTTGTGCCATGTCCAAATCTGCATCGCAGTTGGTGCATTTTTAGAGAATTCTCTCCTAAATGCATGCTGCAGTCTTGTTCGACTGTGTTCGAGCGTACTCTATCACACAAAACGCCTTTTCTTTTCCAGTGAATGGAATTTCTATACCTAAAAAGATAAAAACAAAAAACATTCAACATAAAAACATTCAATGCAATTTTGACTTGTGTAACAAGTGTTCTAGGTGGGTGGAGCACAGAAGCACGGCAAGCCAGAACTGAGTTCTCAAAAACTCTTTATTTAGCTTTTCAGCTTAAATCACGTACACAAGTATCCAGGTTGGGGAGAAGCTCCCTTCCTCCGTTCTCCCTCTCCTCTTTATAGGGCGCGGTCACTGGGGAAGACACACAAACAGGTTAATTCCCATCAGGTGCAGTGATTCCGCCACTTACCTTCCCTGACTCCGCCCTCCATTCACAGACCGATGCTTGACCACGCCCCCACTGCCACATACCCCCACCGCCCGACTCAGGCCGGGCAGCCGTCCGGCCTGCAGCCGACTCCCCCCCCCCCCCCCCCCCCCCCTTGACGGGAGAGGAAGTCTGCCACAACCATCTGTGCCCCCAGCCTGTTGACCACCTCGAACTTAAATGGCTGGAGTGCCAGATACGAATGGGTGATCCGCGCGTTGGCATCCTTCATGCGGTGGAGCCACTGCAGGGGCGCGTGGTCTGACCAGAGGGTGAAAGGGCGCCCTAGCAGATAGTAGCAGAGGGTGAGGACCGCCCACTTGATGGCGAGGCATTCCTTCTCTATGGTGCTGTACCTGCCCTCGCGCACCGACAGCTTACGGCTGATGTACAGCACTGGACGGTCCTCCCCCTCCACCTTCTGGGACAGAACCGCCCCCAGCCCTCTGTCCCATGCGTCCATCTGTAAAACAAAGGGGAGAGAAAAGTCAGGGGAGTGTAACAGTGGCCCCACACACAATGCAGCCTTTACCTTAGAAAAAGCCCGCTGGCATTGCTCTGTCCACTGGACCAGATCTGGTGCCCCCTTTTTAGTGAGATCAGTCAGCGGGCTGGTGACATCCGAATAATTAGATATAAACCTATGATAGTAGCCAGCCAGCCAGCCAGCCCCAGGAACTGCCTCACCCCCTTTTTGGTCTTGGGCCTCGGGCAGGCCGCAATCACTGCTGTCTTGTTAATTTGGGGACGCATCTGCCCATTGCCCAAGTGGAACCCCAGATACCGTACTTCCACCCGCCCAATCACACACTTCTTCGGGTTGGCTGTGAGCGACCCCAGGACGACCCTCAGGTGTTTTAGGTGCTGCGGCCAGTCATTACTATAAATAATAATGTCATCTAAGTATGCAGCCACATAGGTGGCGTGGGGGAGGAGGACCCTATCCATAAGCCTCTGGAACGTAGCGGGCGCCCCAAACAACCCAAACGGAAGTGTGACGAACTGGTGTAAGCCAAGCGGTGTGGAAAAGGCCGTTTTCTCATGGGATAGTGGAGTCAAGGGGATCTGCCAATATCCCTTTGTCAAATCCAGTGTCGAATAAAAACGAGCCGTGCCTTTTTTTATAGTCCACACAGAACCGGACCGACCCGTTGGCCTTGGGAACCAAACCCATTGGACTGCTCCAGTCACTGTGGGACTCCTCGACGATGCCCATTTCGAGCATGGCCTCGAGTTCTTCCCGAACCACCTTTTTCTTGTGTTCGAGCAGTCTTTAAGGGCGGCTGCGCACTACCACCCCCGGGGGCGTCTCAGTGTGGTGTTCTATGAGGTAGGTGCGGCCGGGCAGGGGTGAGAACACGTCAGAAAATTTTGTTTGCAACTGGGCGACCTCAGCGAGCTGGGTCGGGGAGAGGTGGGCTCCACAGAGGACCGGAGAGGTGGGTGATGCCGATTTTCCCTTTTGAACCTCTGGCCCCAGCTCTGCCTCCTCTGGAACCACCAACACCAGCGCCACGGGGACCTCCTCGCTCCAACATTTTACCAGATTGAGGTGGTATACCTGTAATGCCCTGCCCCTGTCCATTCACCTCACCTCATAGTCGACATCCCCGACTTGCTGTGTGACCTCAAAGGGTCCTTGCCACCTGGCAATTAATTTAGAGCTCGATGTGGGCAATAACACGAGTACTTTGTCTCCCAGTGTGAATTCCCTAAGGCGCGTGCCCCTGTTGTACAGGCGGACTTGACGTTCTTGAGCCTGCCGCAAATTCTCCTGGGTTAGGTGTGTGAGTGTGTGGAGTTTTGCGCGCAGGTCAATAACATATTGAATTTCATTTTTGCTCAGGGAAGGTCCCTCCTCCCAGTTTTCCCGCAGCACATCTAGGATGCCACGCGGCTTACGCCCATATAATAATTTGAACAGGGAGAACCCCATGGAGACTTGTGGGACCTCTCGCACTGAGAAAAGCAGGGGCTCGAGCCATTTATCCCAGTTACGTACGTCCTCGCTTACAAATTTTTTAATTATATTTTTGAGTGTGCGATTAAACCGTTCGACTAAACCGTCCGTTTGTGGGTGATAAACGCTGGTGTGGATCAGCTTGATTCCCAATAACCCATACAGCTCGCGCAGTGTGCATGACATAAACGTAGTGCCTTGATCAGTCAGAATCTCTTTGGGGATTCCAACTCGGGAGATGACGCAGAAGAGCGCTTTCGCAATACTACGTGCGGAGATATTGCGGCATGGCACTGCTTCCGGGTATCGCATTGCATAGTCCACCAGAACTAAAATAAAGCGATACCCTCGTGTTGACCGATCTAATGGCCCAACAAGATCCATCCCAATTCTTTCGAACGGGGTCTCGATTAATGGTAGAGGGCGCAAAGGCGCTTTTGGAATGGCCGCTGGATTTACTAACTGGCATTCGCGGCATGCCATACACCACCTATGGACATCGCCGCGAATCCCTGGCCAATAGAACCGGGCCATTATTCGGGCTAGTGTCTTATCCTGCCCTAAGTGTCCAACCATGGGATTAAAGTGAGCCGCCTGGAATACCAATTCACGGCGGCTCTTTGGGATCAAAAGTTGGGTTACCTGTTCCTTAGTTTGAGTGTCCTGCGTCATTCGGTATAACCTATCCTTAATAATGGAAAAATAGGGAAAGGACAGGGGGAGCATTTGACCATCGATTACTCTCACTTGGTCAAACGCATGCCGCAGAGTTTCGTCTCGCAATTGCTCTAACGGAAAATCCACGAGGGATTCCCCAAGAGAGGGAGGAGGAGCCTGCTGCTCCTCACTCTGACGCAGTGATGACGTAGACGGCTCTGTGACAGCTGCTCCCGCCAATGCCACACTGGGACCTCCCCCTGCTGAACTATGGCAGGACCCACTCTTCACTAAATGTGTCATTAAATCCCGAAATCCCAGCCAATCAGTCCCCAAAATTATAGAGTGGGTAAGGCGAGGATTAACTGCCGCCTGTACTCTAAATTTCTCCCCTCCAAACAGAATGTAGACCGACACTAAAGGGTAGTTGTGAACATCCCCCGTGCACACACAACACCTTCACCAACTGTGCTCTGCCCAATGCCTCGTCTTGCACCAGGCTTTGGTGGATTGAGGTCTGATTACAGCCGGAGTCCACCAAAGCCTGATACGTATCCCCTTGGATACTCACTGGTATGCGATACGCTCTGGCCCGATCGAGGGCGGTTCCTGGCGTGTCGGGGATCCGGACCACTGTGCCCACCTTCATCGCTGAGCACTGCTGCTGGAGGTGCCCCGGCTCCCCGCAGCGCCAGCACACCGGCCCAGGCTCTCTCTCTGCACTGGTGTTCCGGATATCACTCACCTGAGGGGGGGAAGACACAGACACGGAAGTAGGAAATGGTAGGACACCGCGGGTGCGGCGGGCTGGCTGGGGTGGAGCCGGCCCCTGCCTCCGCGGTGGGGGAGTGGGGCGAGGGCGAGGAAAAGGAGGGGAGAGAGAGAGAGAGAGGGGGGAGAGGAGAGGGGGAGACACGCTGTCCTGCCATTGGAATGGCCACTATATGGGCCTCCGCCAGCTCAATGGCCTGATCCAGCAAAGCCAGGCGATGGCACCGGACCCACTCCGCGGTCCCTTCCGGAAGTCGAGCGACGAACTGCTCCAGTGCCACCAGATTGATGATTTCCTCGGCGTCGCAGTTGTCGGCCCTCAGCCACCAGTGGCAGGCGTCCTGGAGTTGTTGGCCAAACATGAATGGCCAGCCGACCTCCTCCAGCCGCAGCTCGCGGAAGTGCTGCCGCTGCTGCTCCGGAGTGCGACCTACACGCTGGAGGACGGCCCTGTGGAGGTCCGCATAGACCAGCCAGCTGTCAGCAGGGAGCTGTATTGCGGCCAGCTGCGCCTTGCCCGTGAGCAGGGAGAGGAGGCGCGTCGCGCACTGTTCCACCGGCCAACCCCACACCTCTGCTGCCTGCTCAAAAAGGGCGAGGAAGGCCTCAGGGTTGTCGTGCGAGCCCATCTTCATAAGGGTGAGGTGGGGAGGGCCCGTGGAGGTGGAGGTGGTGGACCCCGCCTATGCGAGTAGGTGCCGGAACGCCTGGCGGTCTTCCTGCTGCGCCAACACTAGGGCCTCGAACCTTTGCTCCTGTTCTTTCCGGAGGGCGACCAGCGCCTGGAGCTGGCTCTGTTGGGCCGTGGCGAGGGCATGGATCAAGTCCTTGAAGGGGGAAGACTCCATGGGGCTGTTCATTCCTGCGCTCCTTCCCGGGTTTCGGCACCACTGTAACAAGTGTTCTAGGTGGGTGGAGCACAGAAGCACGGCAGGCCAGAACTGAGTTCTCAAAAACTTTTTATTTAGCTTTTCAGCTTAAATCACACACACAAGTATCCAGGTTGGGGAGAAGCTCCCTTCCTCCGCTCTCCCTCTCCTCTTTATAGGCGCGGTCACTGGGGAAGACACACAAACTGGTTAATCCCCATCAGGTGCAGTGATTCCGCCACTTACCTTCCCTGACTCCGCCCTCCATTCACAGACCGACGCTTGACCATGCCCCCACTGCCACAACCTGTTTCCACACATGCTGTTAAAATTTGAGGTCAATTGAACAAGAATTTGCAGTTATTAGATTGTGAAATGATAACAAATTTTTTGAAACACCCTGTGTGTGTGTGTATGTATATATGTATGTATGTGTATATATATATATATGCACACACACAATAAATCCATCATTTTATTTCTTTGTAAATGCATGACTATTGCATGTCTAAAGCTGCCTTCCTACCAATGAACCCACAAAAGGAGAAAACTGTGTTGGGAAAAAAAAAACCCTAATTATTTTTATCCAACAAAAAACAGTCTGTTAGTCTCTATAGCTGATTACTTACAAACATGCACATTTCTGGAAAAAATGAATTAAGTAAGGAATAAAGCGTAATGTTATAGGAAAATAATCAGTGATGAGTTTGTACGAAACAGAATGAAGCATATGAAATGGAGTCACTACCCTGAAGCTGATTAGTTTTCTATAATAGCACATCCTGAAGTGTTTTATTCCTCTTATATCACAGCAATTTTCCCTCATGGCCTCAAGTTTATCTATTAAAGAATGACACATTTAATAATTATTCCACGAAATTGAGTTGTACATGAGCTGATAGCCAACGAGGCACATAGCACTGAGATGTACGATGAGATTGAGTGGAATGACTGTTTTATTCTCTCCACATTCTCTGGATTTTGAGAAGCAGAGCATTTTTATTTTTTGGAAATTCAATAAATAAAGACTTCCAACAAAATAATTTCCACTTAGAATGTAAACAAACCAGTGAAATGACTAGCAATTTGTGAAAAATGAGCTAATAATATTTCTTGGAAAAAAATGTTCTTACCATCAAATACTTTTATTCCATATTTTGTTGCTTTTTTTCATATTTTTAAGGTTTTTGTTTTCAAGTAGAGTTTTTATTTTGTCCTTGGTTGGTTCAGCAAAATGCTCTGCCATTTTCTTCTTCTTCTTTAGGGTTTTTTGGCGGTTGGCAAACCAACTTAAAGGTGCATTTCGTGAATTTCCCCGATGTGGGATGAATAAAGTGAATCTAATTACAATCACTGACTGGGCTGGAGTGTGGAACAGGAGATATTGGGGGGGGGGGGGGGGTGACCCAAACTATATTCTTTTAGCTATGTCTGTTTCTTTTAAATACTTGATAACAAAGTGAGATATCTGAGTTGATGCCCTCTGCCATTTTGTTTTTCTCTACTCATGGTATATGAGGGGGCGGCACGGTGGTGTAGTGGTTAGCGCTGTCGCCTCACAGCAAGAAGGTCCTGGGTTCGAGCCCCGGGGCCGGCGAGGGCCTTTCTGTGTGGAGTTTGCATGTTCTCCCCGTGTCCGCGTGGGTTTCCTCCGGGTGCTCCGGTTTCCCCCACAGTCCAAAGACATGCAGGTTAGGTTAACTGGTGACTCTAAATTGACCATAGGTGTGAATGTGAGTGTGAATGGTTGTCTGTGTCTATGTGTCAGCCCTGTGATGACCTGGCGACTTGTCCAGGGTGTACCCCGCCTTTCACCCATAGTCAGCTGGGATAGGCTCCAGCTTGCCTGCGACCCAGTAGAAGGATAAAGCGGCTAGAGATAATGAATGATGAATGGTATATGAGCTGATAGCCTAGTAGTATAGTAGCCAATCAGAACCCGCGATTGCTCATATCCAGTGAATGTGGATAGAATAATGTATTTTATATTGAATTAGAGTTACAGTTAATGTTGTGGAACATCCTCAAAGCATGTTCTCACTTATATAATAGCAGCTAAAAAGCCGCTTGTCTTGATTATTGATAAACTGCAAAGCCCAAATCAGAAATCAAACCAGTACAATCGAAAACAAGTGTTGCCAGGCAAAACAAACCTCGCCCGGCAGTCTGACCTATTCACCTTACAAGGTGAATCCGTGACCTTCGGTTTGACATTTCAAGGTCACTCAAGGTCAGCATTGAAGGTGCTAAATGAAAGCCCATATGGGACTGCCTATATGTTGATGATGGTAATATTTCTCAATCATCATCTGTCAGGTTATAGTCCTATGAAAATCCATGACCTTGAGTTTGACATTTCAAAGTCATTTAAGGTCAACGGTCATGGTGGCAACTGAAAGCCCATATGGGACTTCTTATATGTTGATAATGGTAAACATTTGTCTATCGTTAACCATTTTAAAGTTATGAGCCTCTGAAAGCCCGTGACCTTGAGTTTGACCTTTCAAGGTCACTCATGGTCAAAGGTCATGGTGCCAAATGAGAGCCCATATATGACTTTCTAAAGGTCAATAATATTAAGTATCTCTCTATCTTGAACCGTTTCCCAGTTATGGAAAAACCCATGACCTTGACCCCTGACATTTGACCCCCAACTGCTAAGAAAACTATGAGAGACCCCCATCATGTAGCTTATCCACTGAAGCAGAATTGAAAGATGAACATTTTGGATTTGTTTGAAGTAAATATGATGAATATGAAGGAAGATATCACGAAAAAACAATTTTGGCCTTTTTGATCACTGTGACCTTGACTGGATGACCCTCAAAATGTTGGAGTTTCTATTTGAGACCAATTCCCATCTATCCTGAAAGTTTCATGAAGATTGGTCCAGCTGTTTTCTTGTAATGTTTCTAACAAAAAAACAAAGAAACAAAGAAACCCGACCGAAAACAATACCTCACCCCGCTTACTCCCTAGTGGGGGAGGTAAAAAATCAACACCTTCTGACCAATCAGAAGAGAGCTGTGGTATGAGATTGACAGTACTGCATATACACTGCCTGCCAAAGAAAAAGCCACACTTTCTAATATTTCTTGAACTGCCTTTGGCGTACATCATCACCACATTTATTTCCAACCAGAGTTGCATTCATTTTTAACCAAGATCTTGTATTGATGACAATCAGGAGAGTCGAACCTTTCTGTAAAGCTGTCTCCAGCACATTTCAATGACTTAACAATGGGGTTAAGGTCAGGACTCTGTGGTGAAATGATTCCTCATGCTCCCTGAACCACTCTTTCACTATCTGAGCCCTAATTTTACACCAGTACCAGCAAGAAAGAAAAAAGCCCGTTGATGTGATGATAACCTGGTCATTCGGTACATTCAGGTCGTCAGCTGGCTTCATTTTATTGTCCCAGAATGTTGCTGAGTCTTGACCTGACCAACTGAAGTAACCCTAGATCATAACCCTGCCTCCAAAAGGCTTGTACAGTGGCCACTATGTATGATGCATACATCGCTTCATGGGCTTTCCTTCTTACCCTGACATGCCCATCACTCAGGAATAGGGTCAGTCTGGAAATATCAGACCACATGACCTTTTTCTATTGCTGCAGAGTCCAATCTTTATGCTTTGTAACAAATTGAACCCTTTACGTCTGATTCTCCTCACTACTAAGTGGTTTTCTTATGGGTATGAGTTCTCATCACATACTGCGAGTGTAGAACTGCTCTTACTTGCACTATTAAACATAGCCGTGAGTTCTACTGTCTTTTGTTTTTTTGCGAGTCGACTTCAAGTGTTTCAGTGTTCTCTGATCATAGTCAGTCAAGATTTTTTCCGACCACATTTCTTCTGTGAAGTTGACAGTTCTCCACTATCCTTCCAGATTTTAATAATGCACTGGACAGTTCTTAACCCAATTCCAGTTATTTCAGTGATCTCCTTCATTGTTTTCTTTGTTTGATGCAGGCCAGTATTTTGACTCTTCTGAAACCTTTTCCACGACCATGGGATCTGTCTTCTGACATGTTCGTTTAAGAAATGAGAAGCTACTCTTGAACTCAGGTGACTGTCTGTACTGAGTTTTGCATGTTCTCCTTGTGTCTGTGCAGGTTCCTCTGGGTTTTCTCCCAAGTCACAAGACATGCTTGTACTTGGAATGGTGGCTCAATAACCTGGTGTTCCATCCCAGTGTATCCCATTGTTACTGAGCTAGACTGTGGATCAAGCACAACCCTGACCAAGATAAAGCTGTGACTGAAGAATGGTCCAGGAACAAGAAATCATCTTTAATCTCATTTAGCACTGTTTATACGACCACTTGAATAATCTGCTACGAGCCGAAATCATATACGTGTATTCACGTTATTAACGTTGCGTGTAAATACATTCAGTGTAATGAACCTTTACCATATTAAGACCTCATTGAGTGTGTGAAATCAGCCATGCTCCGTGGATCTGGTCCGTACATCAGGATGATGTTGCCATGAAAGCAAATGACCCTCAGCCACAGAGGAGGAGATTTCATTTCTTCCCGTCCTTCACAAATCAGGGACTTAATAAGCTTAGTGCGAGAGAACCAAATCAAGCAGAGTTTAAGAAACATAATTAAAGAGCCATTTACTGTGCCTCATTTCCACTGACATAATGAGAGGAGGGAAAACGTAATGAAGCTCTGCCTCTCTCTGTTCCACACACCTTTATCTCTCACGACAAAATATTTCAGGCCTGAGATGAGCTCATGGTGCCAGAGGACATGAGTGTAATGGCAGGATCGGAGAAGACTGAGGGTTTAGGGAAAAGAAAATAGAGGGTGTGCGAGTGATTAGAGGTGGAATGAGACAAACTTCACTGTGGAAGAATCTGGAATTGAAAAGGTTTAGTTTTTTTTAATACGTCTGTGGCACTGGTGAGGTTTCATCACATATTCTATACTCTTCTATTTCTGTACGAGAGTACTCTCTCTCTCTCTCTCTCTCTCTCTCTCTCTATTTAAAAATCCTTTTTATTCGTTATCTCCATTTTTAATTTTCTTTCTTTCTTTCTTTCTCTTTTTTTCTTTTTTCTTCCTTTATTCTTTTCCCTCCTTCCTTCATTCATTTGTTCTTTCATTCTCTTTCAACCTGTTTTATTCTTTATCATTTTTCTTAATTCTTTGAATTATTTCTTTCTTTATTTTCTATTTATTTTTTGTTCCTTTATCTCTCTCATTCCTACTGTTCTTCCATCCTTTCCATTTCTTTCTTTCTTTCTTTCTTTCTTTCTTTCTTTCTATTTTCTCCTTTCATTAATTAGGGCCTGAGCACCATTCGGTGCGAGACCCTATTGTTTTTCGAAGGATTATTATTATTATTATTATTATTATTATTATTATTATTATTCTGCCATGTTTGGCCTTATTTGAGGCATTTCCCATACACGAAAACTCATGAAATTTGGTATACACATCAGTCATTGTCACCGCTACTCAGCCACAGACTTTTGGCCCTGGGCATGACCCAGGGACTTCATAGCACCCCTTTTTCTTTTCCCATTGAAATGAATGGGTAGAACTTTGGAATGATGTCATAAGGCCATTTTGAGTGAAATTACACATGGTCATTTTTAACATACTCCTCCTAGATGGTTCATCAAATTCATGTCAAACTTGGCAAACATGATGCCAAGATATTGCTGAAGTTGAATTGCTAAGGGATTTTTGATATGTTGTAATATGTTGAAATACTATAACATATGCCAAGATATTGCTGAATGTTGAACTTGATATGTAATATGATTCTGATACTCTTTAGCCATTATGGGCCTGTCTGGTATAGCGCCACCAACTGGCCAAGGAAAGAATAGGGTTTTGAATATGTGTGTGCTTGTATGATGCATTTTAACATGCTCCTCCTAGACGGTTCATGAGATTCATGTGAAATTTGTTATACGTGATGCCAAGATGTTGCTGATATTAAATTGTGAAGGGATTTTTGATATCTTGTAATATGTTGAAATGGCCTTATGATTTGAATATCTTGCCACATAAACAGGAAACATGTCAGAAAGCCACAGTGCGTTGACTGTATGGTAGGACACTTCTTACTTCAATGGATATTATGATTATTATGATAACCTGATGCCCAATGGGCCTGCCTGTTATAGCGCCACCACCTGGCCAAGCAGGAAATGTTCAATTCATTGCTGGATTGATCTGAAACTTTACAAAATATTGGATAACTTTAGTCTGATGACATACAATTCTGTGCACACTCATACACACACACACGCACGCACGCACAGTCATATGCATACACACACACACTCACAAGTATGCACTCACATGCACACGCAACATCTATGAGCACAGTCTCTGTCTTTCACACACACACTTTCTCTCTCTCTCTCTCTCTCTCTCTCTCTCCCTCTGACAAACAGACACACACACAAAATAATAGTGGAGCTCCAGCAGAGCACCATACCTAAGAAAAAATGGTAAACCCATCGAGTCGATTTTAGACTGGTACCAAAATCCAGAATTGTGACACCCAAAGGCATTTTTGAGACAAAGTCGGCAAACAGTCTTATTTTGTCAATTTGGGTGTGCCGAATTCAAATCTGCAATATGCCAAGCTCTATCTGACCTCTGTTGACCTCTAGAGGTCATTGAACTTTGGGCCTGTAAACATCTCAGCTGAACCCAGTTTCTCAGCTTTCTAAGGAATGAAATGTACTAAAATGATTAATGAAGTTAGCAAATGGCCTTGTTTGTTAAATGTTTGGGTGCTGAATTCATTTTTCATTTGTAAAACGACATATGACCTCTGATAACCTCAAGGTCATTAAACTTGGCCTATAGGCCTATGCATTTAACGGCATTTTTAAACTGACTTTACTCCCCCAAAAAGAATATGAACAGACAAAAAACAAATAGAAAGGAACAAATACAACATTAAATGCCAGTTCATGTACATGTGACTTACTTTTCACAATGAGAATGCCTAGGCGATCACCTTACATAACATTGCATTACATTTAGCGGTTATTGTTTATACAAAGCTACTGAAAAAAGGACAGATTCAGCAGCATACAAAATGTGGGGGCATACAGGGTATACAGGTTAATCAGGGTTAGTATATATGAGAGTTTTTTTCTTTGTTGTTTGTTTTTTGTAAAGGCTTTACCCCGTTTAAAACAAAACAAAAAACAAACAACAAAGAAAAAAAACTCTCATATACCGGTATACTAACCCTGATTAACCTGTATACCCTGTATGCCCCCACATTTTGTATGCTGCTGAATCTGTCCTTTTTTCAGTAGCTTTGTATAAACAATAACCGCTAAATGTAATGCAATGTTATGTAAGGTGATCGCCTAGGCATTCTCATTGTGAAAAGTAAGTCACATGTACATGAACTGGCATTTAATGTTGTATTTGTTCCTTTCTATTTGTTTTTTGTCTGTTCATATTCTTTTTGGGGGAGTAAAGTCAGTTTAAAAATGCCGTTAAATGCATAGGCCTATAGGCCAAGTTTAATGACCTTGAGGTTATCAGAGGTCATATGTCGTTTTACAAATGAAAAATGAATTCAGCACCCAAACATTTAACAAACAAGGCCATTTGCTAACTTCATTAATCATTTTAGTACATTTCATTCCTTAGAAAGCTGAGAAACTGGGTTCAGCTGAGATGTTTACAGGCCCAAAGTTCAATGACCTCTAGAGGTCAACAGAGGTCAGATAGAGCTCGGCATATTGCAGATTTGAATTCGGCACACCCAAATTGACAAAATAAGACTGTTTGCCGACTTTGTCTCAAAAATGCCTTTTACTCCTTAAATAAGCACTTTTTTGAATTTTGGTACCCGTCTATTTTTTTTTGTGGTGTGTACGTGTACCACCAGTCATACACACCGCCTAGTGGTCAGTGTTTAGTAATTACCAGTCATACACACCGCCTAGTGGTCAGTGTTTAGTAATTACCAGTCATACACACCGCCTAGTGGCCAGTGTTAGTAATTACCAGTCATACACACTGCCTAGTGGCCAGTTACCAGTCATACACACCGCCTAGTGGCCAGTGTTAGTAATTACCAGTCATACACACTGCCTAGTGGCCAGTGTTAGTAATTACCAGTCATACACACCGCCTAGTGGCCAGTGCTAGCCAGTAAAGAAATAAAACAAAAGAGACTGGCTAGGACATAAGAAAATTCTACGACCCAGAAACAGATGGGAGCTCCGCTTTAAGGCAGTGCCTAAATCTATATATTAGTGACCTGCCATCATTGTGCATTTTGTTGCAGACATATGAAAACTCTGCATGCACACACACATACACACACACACACTGCAGACACAGGAAAGCTAAGATGACTTAAGGCCAATTTATGCTGACAACGCAGTCCTCACAGATGGTGTTGCAGATGGCATCTGCGTAGCCCCCCCCCTTCGCAGACGCTCTGCGCGCACCTCCCAAAAATGTGACCACCGCAGAAGCCTCGCAGACAGCGTCACAGACAAGAGGGCTCTGATTGGTCCACTCTACATCCGCTGTACACGCACTTCCGCTTCCCTACTTTCCCGGTTTGGTTTGTTTTCACGACCGCCATTTTTAAAAACACGAGCGAAGATGGAGCAGCACGAAGAGCGGTTGATCGAGGAAGTGAGGAAGTACGTACATCTATACGACTCCAGTTCAAGTCATTATAAGTAACCGGAGGATAAACACTCCACTAACCACACCCACCAACTACTCCTAGTGATTTCGCGACTTCGCGCCCCCTTGCGTTGTGGCGGTGAATAACATCACGCACGCCTGTTACTCCCCGCTCAACGATAAATTACAACTGTCTGCGAAAAGCTATCTGCAAAAGCCTTGTCGTAAGAGCATGCAGAGGCCCTAAAGATTACAGCGTGAGATAGAGATAAGGAGGGGACACATGTATAGTTTTTTATATATATATAAATGTACATTTTCACACCACAGAAACACACACACTTAGGGTGTATTTAGACCAGGATAGTTCGATAGTTCACTTGCTTTGGTCCGAACCAAATGGTTTTTTTTATTTTTTCATTTTGGTGCGGTTCGCTTTCACACTGTACATTTTAGTAAGCGGACCAAAATCTGTCAACAAAGCCACGCGCCCTGAGGTCGTTCAGCTATTGGTCAGAGACGACACGCGCACAAAGCGTTAAGTTCAAAAGTAGTCATGGAGGCTTTCCGTGCTGTTATTCTTTTTAATGTCATCAAAGCTATATGTTTTTTCCAGTTTTTACTGTTTTCACAATTGTGCGATTACTATGCTGTTGTACAAGTAATTTATCAACGACGACTTCAAAGGGCAAGGCGGCTACGGAGGATAGCGCTGATGAGCACACATCATGTTGTGACAGTTCTGGCTCTTCACGCAAGACGGAGGAGGTATGTGTTGGGATATTCGCCTTATCCATCGTAATAGATTAATTTCTGTTTTGCGTCGCTAGTACTGCCACTTTTTGAAAGAATGTCCCTGATTTTAATGTAGGTCTGATGGAGTTTCTTCATTTTTAGCCGACATTGTTCTGGGGAGCGCGTGAACCCCTTCTCCTTCATTTTCTCACTGAATACAGCAAACACGTCGTTATTTTTGTGTGTTCTCTCCAAAAGCTCAGATATGTGGACATCTGCCCATATATCCACAAGGGTACGCATTTCTTCCTCGGCCCACGTTTGCCCCCTACTCATTTTTTGTACTCTGTAGTCTAGCCTACCACTGGTCTGAATGACTGAACGACTGTTGTAAGGTTCCCTTGACAACCGAAACAGTGTTTGCACTTTGCGGTGGAGTGTCAAGACTCTGTTTCCCATAATGCTCGACAAACGACGGAAGCTCCCGAGGTACAAAAAAGCAAAACTGTCAGATTAGGTCCGGTCTGCTTTCACACCTCCAAAAGATCCGCACCAGGGTTCCTTTGGTCCGGACCGAGTCCGACCTTGCAGCTCGGTCTCGGTCCACTTGTTTGGTCCGGACCAGAGTTCGGTGCTTTGTATTCAGACCAACCCAAAAGGCCCGGACCAAGGGAAATTTGGTTCGTTTGGTCGTTTGGTCCGGACCAAACAACGTAGGTGTGAATACGCCCTTAGTCTTTGTCTGTCTATCTCTCATCCGTCAAGCAGTCATGGCATTTGCAACATGCACATCACCTTTGAACATTTGATGAATATATGACATGTGACTGTTTTGTTGGGTGGCGGGATGTCCTGGGTTGCGGAACCACACGTGTGAGGGCCCGTCAAGGCCGCTAGTGGCTTTATTTCTATTTATTCTTTGTTCCTCTCTCTCATCCCTACTATTCTTCCATCCTTCCCATTTTCTTTCTTTCTTTCTTTCTTTCTTTCTTTCTTTCTTTCTTTCTTTCTTTCTTTCTAATCCTTTAATTCTTCCCTCTTTTTTCTTTCATTTTCATTCCTTTTTCTTTCTTGCTTTCTTTCTTTAAAATCATTTTAATTATTTTGTCTTTTCTTTTTTCACTTTCATTCCTTTTTCCTTCCTTCTTTCATTTGTTCTTTCTTTCTCTCAACCTTTTTTATTCTTTATCTTTGTTTCTTTCTCTCCCTTCATTCCTTTTTTCTTTTTTATTCCTTTATCCTTTTCCCTCCTTCCTTCATTCATTTGTTCTTTCATTCTCTTTCAACCTGTTTTATTCTTTATCATTGTTCTTAATTCTTTGAATTCTTTTTCTTTCTTTTCTATTTATTTTTTGTTCCTTTATCTCTCTCATTCCTACTGTTCTTCCATCCATCCTTTCTCTTTCTTTCTTTCTTTCTTTCTTTCTTTCTTTCTTTCTTTCTTTCTATTTTCTCCTTTCATTTATTTCTATTTATTATTTGTTCCTCTCTCTCTCTCTCGCTCATCCCTATTGTTCTTCCATCCTTCCATTTCTTTCTTTCTTTCCTAACCTTTTTTATTCTTTATTTTTCTCTCTCCCCTATTTTTTCTTTCCTTCTGTTTTTCCCTTTAATTTATTTATTTTTCTTCTTCTCTCTCTCATTCCTACTGTTCTTCCATCCTTTCTATTTCTTTCTTTCTTTCTTTTGAACCCTGATCCACTGGAAAATAAACCACGTTCACACACTGAGGCCCTCATTAATGGCTGTGATCAGTGTGCTGTACTGCACTATTGCACGCTTGTACAATCGCTTTACTTCTAACAAATTTATAACGATCGTAATTAATTAAAACCTACAGGAAATTTGAGTGGGCTCACTCAGGTCATTTTAATTGGGCTACTTTTAATGGGATTGGTAAATTTCTGAGTGTAGCTATTCTGACGGGTGGGTGGAGCACAGAAGGACGGCAGGCCAGAACTGAGTTCAACAAAACTCTTTTATTTTCCACTTTTCAGTGTACTTATTTTCCACTCTCCCAGCCACACACACACGCGCGCACACAAGGCGTCTGGTTGGGGAGAGAGCTCCCTTCCTCTGCCCTCTCTCTCCTTATATAGGGCGCGGTCACTGGGGAAGACACACAAAACACACGTTAACTGACATCAGGTGCAGTGATTCTGCCACTTACCTTCCCTGACTCCGCCCTCCGGTCACAAACCGATGCTTGACCATGCCCCCACTGACACATGCACCCACCGCCCGACTCAGGCCGGACGACCGTTTCCAATGCCCCCCCCCCCCCCCCCCCCCACGGCAGAAGAAGAAGTCCGCCACGACCATCTGTGCCCCTGGCCTGTGGATCACCTTGAAGTTAAAGGGTTGGAGTGCCAGATACCAACGGGTGATCCGTGCGTAGGCATCCTTCATGCGGTGGAGCCACTGGAGGGGCATGTGGTCCAAACAGAGGGTGAAAGGGTGTCCCAGCAGGTAGTAGCGGAGGGCGAGGACCGCCCACTTGATGGCTAGGCACTCTTTCTCGATGGTGCTGTAGCGCCCCTCATGCACCGACAGCTTTCTGCTGATATACAGCACTGGACGATCCTCCCCCTCCACCTCCTGGGACAAAACAGCCCCCAGCCCTCTGTCCAATGCGTCTGTCTGCAACATAAAGGGGAGAGAAAAGTCAGGGGTGTGTAACAGTGGCCCCCCCACATAGTGCAGCCTTCACCTCAGAAAAAGCCCACTGGCATTGCTCCGTCCACTGGACCGGATCTGGTGCCCCCTTTTTAGTCAGATCAGTCAGCGGACTGGTGACATCTGGATAATTAGGTATAAACCTCCGATAGTAGCCAGCCAGCCCCAGAAACTGTCTCACCCCCTTTTTGGTCTTGGGCCTCAGGCAGGCTGCAATCGCTGCTGTCTTGTTAATTTGGGGACGCATCTGCCCATTGCCCAAGTGGAAGCCCAGATACCGTACTTCCACCTGCCCAATCGCACAATTCTTCGGGTTGGCTGTGAGCCCTGCTCGCCTCAGCGACCCCAGGATGACCCTCAGGTGTTTTAGGTGCTGTGACCAGTCATTACTATAAATAATAATGTCATCTAAGTATGTAGCCGCATAGGTGGCGTGGGGGTGGAGGACCCTATCCATAAGCCGCTGGAACGTAGCAGGCGCCCCAAACAACCCAAATGGAAGTGTAACAAATTGGTGTAAGCCAAACAGTGTGGAAAAGGCCATTTTTTCTTGGGATAGTGGAGTCAAGGGGATCTGCCAATAACCCTTTGTTAAATCCAGTGTCAAGTAAAAGCGAGCCGTGCCTAGTCGATCCAGCAACTCGTCAATACAAGGCATTGAGTATGCATTGAATTTAGACACCGCATTGACTTTTCTATAGTCCACACAGAACCGGACCGACCCATCGGCCTTGGGAACCAAGACCGAGTAAAAGCGAGTGCTCCAGTCACTGTGGGACTCCTCGACGATGCCCATTTTGAGCATGGCCTCAAGTTCTTCCCGAACCACTTTTTTCTTGTGTTCGGGTAGCCTGTAAGGGCGGCTGCGCACTATCAACCCCGGGGGCATCTCGATATGGTGTTCTATGAGGTCGGTGCGTCCAGGCAGGGGCGAGAACATGTCCGAAAATTCGGTCTGCAACTGGGCAACCTCCATGAGTTGGGTCGCGGAGAGGTGGTCTCCACAGGGGACCAGAGAGGTACGCGATGTCAATGTTCCCTTTTGAACCTTCGGCCCCAGCTCCGCCTTCTCCGGAACCACCGACACCAATGCCGCGGGGACCTCCTCATTCCAGAGTTTGAGCAGATTGAGGTGGTAAATCTGTAGCACCCCAACCCTGTCTGTTCATCTCACCTCATAGTCGACGTCCCCGACTCGCCGTGTGACCTCAAAGGGTCCTTGCCACTTGGCGATCAATTTGGAGCTCGATGTGGGCAACAGTATGAGTACTTTATCTCCCGGTGCGAACTCCCTAAGGCGCGTACCCCTGTCATACAGGCGGGTTTGCCGTTCTTGGGCCTGCCGCAAATTCTCCTGGGTTAAGTGTGTGTGTGTGTGTGTGGAGTTTTGCACGCAGGTCAATAACATATTGAATTTCATTTTTGTTGGGGGACGGTCCCTCCTCCCAATTTTCTCGCAGTACATCTAGGATGCCGCGCGGCTTATGCCCATGTAATAATTTGAATGGGGAGAACCCCGTGGATGCTTGTGGGACCTCTTGCACTGCAAATAACAGGGGTTCGAGCCATTTATCCCAATTGTGTGTGTCCTCGCGTACAAATTTTTAAATTATATTCTTGAGTGTGCGATTGAACCTTTCGACTAAACCGCCCATTTGTGGGTGATAAACGCTGGTGCGGATCGGTTTAATTCCCAATAACCCATACAGTTCGCTCAGTGTGCGTGAAATAAATGAGGTGCCTTGATCAGTTAGAATCTCTTTGGGGATTCCGACTTGGGAGATGATGCAGAAGAGCGCCTTCACAATACTGCATGCTGAAATATTGTGAAGAGGCACTGCTTCTGGGTATCGCATTGCATAGTCCACCAGAACTAAAATAAAGTGATACCCTCATGTTGACTGATCTAATGGCCCAACAAGATCCATCCCAATTCTTTCGAACGGGGTCTCGATTAATGGTAGAGGGCGCAAAGGCGCTTTTGGAATGGCTGCTGGATTTACTAACTGGCATTCGCAACATGCCGTACACCACCTACGGACATCGCCGCGAATCCCTGGCCAATAGAACCGGGCCATTATTCGGGCTAGTGTCTTATCCTGCCCCAAGTGTCCAGCCATGGGATTAAAGTGAGCTGCCTGGAATACCAATTCCCGGTGACTCTTTGGAATCAAAAGCTGTGTAATCGACTCCTTAGTCTGAGTGTCCTGCATCACTTGGTATAATCTATCTCTCATAATGGAAAAATAGGGGAAGGACGGGGTGGCGTTTGGCTGGAGTGTTTGACCATTGATTACTCTCACTTGGTCAAACGCATGCTGCAGAGTCTCATCTCGTGACTGCTCTAATGGGAAATCTGCAAGGGATTCCCTGAGAGAGGGAGGAGGAGCCTGCGGCTCCTTGCTCTGACACGGAGATGACATAGATGGCTCTGTGACAGCTGCTCCTGCCAATGCCACACCGGGACCTCCCCCTGCTGAACTACGGCAGGAACCACTCTTCACTAAATGCCTCATTAACTCCCGAAATCCCGGCCAATCAGTCCCCAAAATTATCGAGTGGGTAAGGCGAGGATTAACCGCCGCCTTTACACTAAATTTTTCCCCTCGAAAAAGAATGTGGACCGACGCTAAAGGGTAGTTGTGAACATCCCCATGCACGCACAACAACTTCACCAATTGTGCTCCCCCCAGTGCCTCGTCTTGCACCAGGTTTTGGTGGATTGAGGTCTGATTACAGCCAGAGTCCACCAAAGCCTGATATGTATCCCCTTGGACACTCACCGGTATGCGATACGCTCCAGCCCGATCGAGGGCGGCTCCTGGTGCATCGGAGATCCGACCACCGCGCCCACCTCCATTGCCAAGCACTGCTGCTGGAGGTGCCCCGGCTCCCTGCAGTGCCAGCAAACCGGCCTGGGCTTTCTCTCTGCACCGGTACTCTGGGGCTCACTCACCTGAGGCGGGGAAGAGACAGACACAGAACCGGGAAATGGGAGGGCACAGCGGGTGCAGTGGGCCAGCTGGGGTGGAGCCGGCCCCCGCCTCCACGGTGGGGGAAAGGGGCAAGGACGAGACAGAGAGAGGAGAGGGGAGAAGTGATCTGCTGTCCTGCCGTCAGAACAGCCGCCAAATGGTCCTCCGCCAGCTCGATGGCCTGATCCAGCAACGCCGGGCGATGGCACTGGACCCACTCCACGGTCCCTTCAAGTAGTCGGGCGATGAACTGTTCCAGTACCACCAGATCGACGATTCCCTCGGCGTTGCGGTTGTCAGCCCTCAGCCACTGCCAGGAGGCGTCCCGGAGTTGCTGGCCAAACGCAACGGCCGTCTGACTTCCTCCAGGCGCAGAGCATGGAGGCGCTGTTGATGTTGTTCGGGGGTGCGCCCCACACGCTGGAGGATGGCCCGGCGGAGGTCCGTGTAGACCAGCCAGCTGTCAGCGGGGAGCTGTAGCACGGCCAGCTGCACCTAGCCTGTTAGCAGGGGGAGGAGGCGCGCCGTGCGCGGTTCCACCGGCCAGCTCGAGGCCTCTGCTGCCTGCTCAAAGAGCATGAGGAAGGCCTTGGGGTCATCGTGCGGGCCCATCTTCCTTAGGGTGAGGTGGGGAGGGCCCGTGGCGGTGGAGGTGGTGGACCCCGCCGATGCGAGGAGGTGCCGGAACGCCTGACGATCTTCCTGCTGTGCCAGCACCAGGGCCTCGAACCTTTGCTCCTGCTCCGTCCGGAAGGCAATTAGCGCCTGGTGCTGGCTCTGCTGGGCCGTGGTGAGGGTGTGGACCAGGTCCAGAACTGAGTTCAACAAAACTTTTTTATTTTCCACTTTTCAGTGTACTTATTTTCCACTCTCCCAGCCACACACGCATGCGCACACACACAAGGCATCTGGTTGGGGAGAGAGCTCCCTTCCTCTGCCCTCTCTCTCCTTATATAGGGTGCGGACACTGGGGAAGACACACAAAACACGTTAACTGACATCAGGTGCAGTGATTCTGCCACTTACCTTCCCTGACTCCGCCCTCCGGTCACAAACCGACGCTTGACCACGCCCCCACTGCCACACTGAGCTAATCGACTCTGCCTGGGTTCAGAGGCAGGAAGGAATCGAGTCATGATTTCTGAATCTAAAGTGTGCTTTATTTTAAGGAGGCACATGTACAGTAAAGGGTTAATTAAGGTCTTTATTAAAGAAAGATCAAATCAGTTTACTGGTCTCTCTTCAAAAGTAGCTGTATAACTACATAACGAGAGATCAGTGATTTTCAGATAAAAATAACATATATAAAGCCATAATCTTATTTAATTTATTAAAATAAATAATATAAGCCCTTATGTCTGAGCAAATGTTTGCACAGAATGCTTTCTTGGATGCTTTAATTTCCTTTTTTTTTTCTGCACACATGCTGTATATCCTTAGCTATCCTACATATCCCATAAACCTGTGCATGAGCTCAGGCAGCGCAGACAGTCTGTAAAAAATGATGGTGGAAAACACCAGGGAGCGAGAGCAGTTTGAGGACAAATGGGCTATTTGTAATTGGTTTTGACACGAGACAGGAATAGGTGGTGTTCCAGACCTTCCTGTGTGTTCAGGGAGTGTGTCCCAGTTTGAGTAAACTGGTTCTGAGTTACCGGTACACTCCAGTTAAATCTGTTAGGTAGGTGTGCTGCTTTTATTTAGAGATGGTGTATCAGAGGACACAATGCATCTACTATTCATCAAGTAGATGATGATCATTCCATTCCATTAGAGGCATTTAGCAGACACTTTTATCCAGAGTGACGTACAACACACCCAGGAGCCTGGGGAGCAGTGGGGGGTTAGGGGCCTTGCTCAAGGACACTTCAGCCATTCCTGCTAGCCCAGGGAATCGAAACGGCAACCTTTTGGTCCCCAAACTGCTTCTCTAGCCATTAGGCCATGATCAGAAATAAATGTTCAGTAAGTAAGTAATAAAATGTTTAAAAAGAGAGAAAGACAGAATAAATAATAAACAAGGAGATGTTGCCCATTGTGAACCTGGCTTACTTGCACCGCCATAATGATGATTGTTTTCTTATAACAGCACGTCCTACAGGTGGTATTTTATTTCTCTTGTATTGCAGCAATTTCCCAAAACTGACACAGTGTACTTTTTATCCATAGTTACATTTCACTGTGGAATGTCAATAAAACTACTTCACTCCTGATATCACTGAAACACATTTAAACTTCTTTCTTTCTTTCTTTCTTTCTTTCTTTCTTTCTTTCTTTCTTTCTTTCTTTCTTTCTATTTTTCCTTTTCATTGATTTCTTTTTATTGTTTGTTCCTTTCTCTCTCTCCTACTGTTCTTTCTTTCTTTCTTTCCTTTTTCTTTTTTATTCCTTTATTTTTCCTTCTTTCTTACACAAGTTCTTTCTCTTTCAACCTGTTTTATTCTTTCTCTCTATTTTTAATTCTTTATTTCTCTCTCCTCTTCTTTCTTTCTTTCTTTCTTTCTTTCTTTCTTTCTTTCTTTCTTTCTTTCTTTCTTTCTTTCTTTCTTTCACCACCATAACGATGATTGTTTTCTTATAACAGCACATCCTACAGGTGGTGTTTCATTTCTCTTATATTGCAGCAATTTCCCAAAACTGACACAGTGAACTTTTTATCCATAAATAGTTATATTTCACTGTGGAATGTCCATGAAACTACTTCACTCCTGATATCACTGAAACACCTTAAACACATTTAAACACCTTTATTTCTTTTTCCTTCCTTCCTTCCTTCCTTCCTTCCTTCCTTCCTTCCTTCCTTAACCTTCATGTATCCTTTATCTCTATTATTAATTCTTTATTTCTCTCTCCTCTTGTTTCTTTTTCCTTCTATTTTTTCCTTTCATTTATTTCTATTTATTGTTTGTTCCTTTATCTCTCTCATTCCTACTGTTCTTCTATCATTCCAATTTCTTTCTTTCACTTCATTTGTTTTTCTTTTTTATTCCTTTATTTTTTCCTTCCTTTTTTTCTTTTGCTAGTTCCTTCTTTCTCTTTCAACCTGTTTTATTCTTTATCTATATTTTTAATTCTTTATCTTTCTCTCCTCTATTGTTTCTTTCTTTCCTTCTATTTCCCCTTTCATTTATTTCTATTTATTATTTGTTCCTTTATCTCTCTCTCTCTCTCTCTCTCTCTCTCTCTCTCTCTCTCTCTCTCTCTCTCATTCCTACTGTTCTTTCTTTCTTTCTTTCTTTCTTTCTTTCTTTCTTTCTTTCTTTCTTTCTTTCACCACCATACCAATGATTGTTTTCTTATAACAGTATGTCCTAAAGGTGGTGTTTTATTTCTCTTATATTACAACAGTTTCCCAAAAGTGACACAGTGTACTTTTTATCCAAAAATCGTTACATTTCACTGTGGAATGTCCATGAAACTACTTCACTCCTGATATTACTTACTTTACAGCAGCTCTAAACAGTCTTTCTCTCACCAACCTCACAGGAGGATAAAAACGCAGCTTGTCTTGTTACCCGAAAAAACAGAAAGCACAAAATCCTGTCCTGAAGTTTTGACACTGGAGACTCCTTCCATAAAACACTAAACAATCATCTTCAAGAAATCAGTGATTTATACTGCACATTTTTCTTTTTGAAATAACAACACATTTTTATCTGCTCATTATCAGGACTAAGTTTGCATTTGAGAATCTGGCATAGAAGTCCCTGTGAACGAGCTGTAACTATAGAAACAATGATGCCCTGCATTAGTGCGAGTGGGTTCATATAACCCTGTCGTTTGCCTTGCAGCTGGAACTAATGTCAGTTACAGAAAATTAACGAACACCTTGTGAACAATCAGACTGGAGAATTCAGCAGTGCTGGGGTATGAATATGTAAAAGCTGCATAGCAGTTGAGTGTTGAGTCGTGTAGTGAGTTCTGGAGAATGTTGAGTGAGCCGTGCGTTCCCATAGGGAGATGGAGGGGATGAGTGCAGAACCTGGACGTGTCCTGCGGTAATAAATGTTGTTGTTACAGGTCTAGCTGCAGTGGAAGGGAGGGATATGGCTTTCTTTAATTGGTTGTGTATGAAGCAGTTGTCAGATTGGTTCCTTGGCTCTAAGTCTTAATTAAACACCGTCGCATGCTGGGCTGGTCGCACGCTCACACAGGGCAGCAATGAATCTCTCTTCCTCTCTCTCTCATTACCTAAGACACCCACATGCACAGACGGCTGTCTATAATGGGTTTGCATAAAGACACCGCTGAATGAATGGATACCTGTTAGAGAATTTTGCTTATGCCACTGAAACTCTTTCTCTCTCTCTCTCTCTCTCTCTCTCTCTCTCTGAAAGTCAGCCTGCATTAATGCACATAAGACAAAGGCACAATATGGAGCAACAGAGACTGTTCCAGGCTCATCTTTTATTCAACACGGATACCTGCTGATTTCAGACACACACAGAAGCTAATGTTATCCAGTCGAATTGTAACTGCCTGAATCCTGCCTGTTCATGTTTCAGCAACATGAGGAGGAATATTTTAACTCAGAGGCTGTGCGTGCAGATTTTTCCCCGCACTACTCATCCCAATTTCCGGCTCATTTCATGTGCCTTTGGTGAATCTAATCTCTAATTCACAGCACATTTAAACACCAATGAAGCAACAATTAGGTCGAGCAGATATCCGTGAGTCACACAGCCAGCACACAGACACATTCCGGGTCATTTCTCATTTTCCTCAAGTCACTTTTTACAGCACCTGAAGGCACGGCATGATTATATGTGAAGTCATTCTCTTGCCTTTCTTCCTGTTTTATTGTTCCTTCCTTCCTGCTAGTCTGTTTCTCTCTTTTATGAGCCCTTCAGCAAAATATTGCCTTTGTAAATTGTAAGGGAAAAAAAAACAAAGATCAGTAAAATTTGTACTAAGAGCACAGAAACAGCTGGATACAAGATACAACAAATGCACCCTCTCATTTCACCAGATGAGAAAAGTACTTGTATTTGTGATACTTTTTACTTCCTCTTACTCCTATTCAATCACTCTGCACATTTTTACATATAACTTTGATTAAAGGCTTCATTTTATCCTTATATTTTTATCCATAAATTTACTTGCATCCTCGTGTTCAAGTCTCATTTTATTTTCTTTCACCTTGTTATTGATCCAGACAATCAGAGCTCTGTGTGCTTTGACTATTATCATTTATACCACAGCACTGCTGAATTCTCGATTCTGATTGGCCAGAAGTTTTTGATTATATTTCTATAACAGCAGCCCCTGATGATAGTTCCAACTGTATGTCAAATCAGAGATTTATATTAATGAGCTCAAGATTTCTAAAACATTTTCATTTCTATATGAGTGAGATTTGAAGTTTTAAGTCAAGAGATATTTATTTAACATTTATGAAATGAGTCTCCAGTCTCCTTCATTCCTTCCTTCATTCCCTTTTCATTCTGTATTCCTTTATCTTTTTCCTTCCTTCCTTCCTGATTTCTTTCTTTCAACCTTTTTCATTCTTTATCTCTATTTTTAAAGCTGTACTGCCTTTCAGATTTTTCAACTGTAGGTCATAAAAAGAATTTTCCCTACACCCAATGATTTTTGTTTAGTGGACTGAAAGCTACTGAATTTGAATTACAGACGTCCAATTTTATTATTTTTTTTAAAAAATAGAACAATTAATGAATTTAGGGCCACATGGCCCTAAATTCTCTGCTATTTTTTCCTGCTTCACCATGATGGAATTCAAGATACTACATCATGCATCACGTGGTGGGCTTTCCCCGTTCACACACAGCATTGTGGGATACAAATTTGAAACAGGAGAGAAAAATGGAGGACGTGATCATGAGAATGAATCGTGAAAGACCGACTACAGGAACGGAAAGTGAGAAGAAAAGCCGTTATGTTGTGAAGGAAAGGAAACGCAGAACCAAGCTAATAAATATCGGCGGTCAGCGAGCACCTCGGTGTGATCAGCTGTTCATTTAGCAACAGAATGATGTAACTGTCAGTGCACGGTCAAAGGTAAACCTGCGCATGTGCACATGGACTTCCTCTGTCTGCTTAACTGCGCAAAGAGAATGATTTCATGCACATTATTTGCTCAGGAATCCCCTCAAATTAAATAACTTTCCAGCTATAGAATGGCCTGATATATATGTGTGTGTGTGTGTATATATGGGTCCGTCTCAGAAACTGGGTACTGTGGGGGTACCCCACTAAATATACTCAGTCAATAAACTATACGGTTTTGAATGGTGATGTTTGGTTTTAATTTGAAATAAAATGATGAAAGAAATAATACAGATAAAACTAAGTCTTTGATGTGAATATTCAGAATTTGGCAAAAATTCTGCAAATTTGTGGAAAAATGGCGGCTTGATCTGGGACATGATACTGTAAATGGTTGACTACATCGCATTCCCTTAAAAAGGTTGTAGTCCACTGAAAAGTCTACAGTTATCACTAATTGTATTTTAAGTTGTAACTTTTTACATCTAAGGATTGGTGCGCTCACAGAATAATCATAACCTTAACAAAACATCATGCAAAATATTTGATCACCGTTGTAACTCCATTTTCCGCATACCCAAAACCAATACGATCGTGTGTTTTGATCTAAACGGAATGCCTCGGGGTCAAGGTCACTACCTCACTAAAAGTAGTAACTTAGTCACTACGCCATTTTAAAAATTTAGTTATAAATCTGCGATTATGTTTTTTAAAATGAAAGCTGAAAGTTAGGTATAGAATATGTTTCTTACAGAATATGTTACAATGGTAGCTGGTCTTGTATGAATTTCTGAGCTATAAAATGAGTTCTGGTCTATTTTTTACCATAACGTGTTATTTGTGTGCGGGGAAGGACACACATTAACAATTTGCATGTGTAGAATGGAATTTTCCACTCCAACAGTTAGAAGTTGATCGTGCTTCCATTTGCGGTTTTTCTGTTATGCGAGTGATCTGTTCGGACGTTATCACTGAAAAGGTGAGTTTTGACAGTTTTATTTTGTTTTAGTCTTGCAGTATAAGGCAATAGAATGTTTCTTTTTCATCTTACTTTCATATTTCGTAGTGTTTGCGTATTTTTGGCCAATATTTTGCAATCATTGTCAATTTAGATCGAACTTTTGATAAAATCAGCCGGTACAGTCGCTGTTCTTTTACCACTGCCGTTATTCTCATCTTTCCGGTGTGTTCTTGATTTTTCCATCGTGTCCTATTTCGCCATATCAAATACCCAAAATGTATCATATTATTCATATTTAAAATCAATTCAGTCATCATAACTTGGCATTTTTAACCCAAGCAATCAAAAAGAGGAAATTTATTCAATATTTTCACTCATCTGTGAAGGAGGGGCTTTAATTCTTCATGATGTAGTTATTTTATATGTAAATCAATTTTACAAAAGCATTTGAATTGTAAAAAAAAAAAAAATTCCACAGTGGAGGCCAGATAAAGCAAGATGCTATCTTTATTCTTATTAAACATGGCAAAAAGAAACATTGGGTGTTAGGTAAATGCAAAAAAAAAAGTAAAATTAGAAAATTTATTTTTTGACCATAATGTCCCAAATGAGGGACCAGTTTCTGAGATGTCTCTCTCTATATAGATAGATAGATAGATAGATAGATAGATAGATAGATAGATAGATAGATAGATAGAGTGGCTTGCAAAAGTTTGGGCACCCTTGATGAAAATGTCTGCTACTGTGAATAGTTAAGTGAGCAGAAGTTGAACTGATCACCAAAAGGCATAAAGGTAAAGATGAGACATTTCTTTTTAGTGTTTTATGCAAGATTTGTGTATTATTTTTATTTTGTACAATTGGAGAGTGAAAAAAGAAAAGGAACACCATGCGAAAGTTTGGGCACCCCAATACATTTGAGTTCTCAGGTAACTTTTATCAAGGTTCCGGACCTTAATTAGCTTATTGAGCTGTGGCTTGTTCAAATTCTTCATTAGGAAAGGTCAGATGATGCAGATTTCAAAGCTTTATAAATTCTCTGACTCCTAAAACTTGTCCCTAAAATCAACAGCCATGGGCTCCTCTAAGCAACTCCCTAACATTCCAAAAAATAAAATAATTGATGCTCACAAAGCAGGAGAAGGCTACAAGAACATAGCAAAGTGTTTTCTTGTAGCTGTTTCCTCAGATTGTAATGTTATTAAGAAATGGCAGTTAACAGAAACAGTGGAGATTAAGGTGAGGTCTGGAAGATGAAGAAAAGTTTCTGAAAGAACTGCTTGTTGGATTGCTAGAAAGGCAAATAAAAAACCTTGTTTGACTGCAAAAGACCTTCAGAAAGATTTAGCAGACCCTGGAGTGGTGGTGCACTGTTCTACTATGCAGTGACACCTGAACAAATATGAAATTCATGGAAGAGTCATCAGAAGAAAACCTTTCCTGCGTCCTAGCCACAAAATTCAGCATCTTAAGTTTGCAAATGAACATCTAAGCAAGCCTGATGCATTTTGGAAACAAGTCCTGTGGACTGATGAAATCAAAATAGAACTTTTTGCCCACAATGTGCAAAGGTATGTTTGGAGAAAAAAGGGTGCCAAATTCCAGGAAAAGAACACCTCTCCAACTCTAAAGCATGGGTGTGGATCGATCATGCTTTGGGGTTGTGTTGCAGTCAGTGGCACAGGGCACATTTCACTGGTTGAGGGAAGCATGGATTTGAATAAATACCAGCAAATTCTGGAAGCAAACATCACACCATCTGTAAAAAAGTTGAAGTTAAAAAGAGGATGGGTCCTACAATAAGATGATGATTCAAAACACACCTCAAAATCTACAATGGAATACCTCAAGAGGCACAAGCTGAAGGTTTTGCCCTGGCCCTCACAGTCCCCTGACCTAAACATCATTGAAAATCTGTGGCTAGATCTCAAAAGAGCAGTGCATGCAAGACAGCCCAAGAAACTTGTCGACCTGGAAGCCTTTTGCAAGGACAAATGTGTGAAAATCCCCCAGGTAAGAACTGAAAGATTATTCTCTGGCTACAAAAAGTGTTTACCGTACAAGCTGTGATGCTTGCCAAAGGGAGTGTTACTAAGTACTGACCATGTCAGGTGCCCAAAATTTTGCTTCAGGCCTTTTTCCTTTTTTGGTATTTTATGCCTGTAAATGATGGAAATAAAAATGTAATCTTGACTTAATGCTCAGTGATGGAAGAGGAGTTGATCTATGTGAGGTTCGCAACAGCAGGGAAGATGGATGTGTGTTTTGCTGGTGTCCAGTCAGTGGTCAAACCTGATGCCACCCACATTACTGAGGCAATCACTTCATTAATGGAAACAGTCTCAGGAAATTAAGATGGAACAGGGCAGTCACAGTGGCTGGAGAAACTTGTAGCTTGTGGGACTGATGGTGCATTGGTGATGACAGGGGTTAAGAAAGGAGTTGTCACCCAATTGCACCAGGACAGATTATATGTTTTAGGAATACATTGCATGTCCCACAGGCTAGAGTTGGCCTTCTCAGATGTCATGACCCAGATTAGTATGGCTAGGAAAGTTGAAGAGTTACTGAGTGGCCTCTACACCTTCTATCGCAAGAGCTGTACTAACAGAGCAAACTTGAAGAAAGGATTTGAAGAAATAGGCATGAAACATCTTATGCCACCAAGGATAGGGGGAACACGGTGGGTGTCACATGTCTTGCAAGCTTTCAACAAATTTTTGAGAGGTTACAAGGGACTTGTGCACCACCTAGACCAGGTAGGCCTATAGTATAGCTTAAGTTAGAATGCCATTGATGATCATATTTAGCTGGCATATTTAACTATGACATTTGAATTCATATTTCATATCTACAAATTTACTGGGGGCGGCACGGTGGTGTAGTGGTTAGCGCTGTCGCCTCACAGCAAGAAGGTCCGGGTTCGAGCCCTGTGGCCGGCGAGGGCCTTTCTGTGCGGAGTTTGCATGTTCTCCCCGTGTCCACGTGGGTTTCCTCCGGGTGCTCCGGTTTCCCCCACAGTCCAAAGACATGCAGGTTAGGTTAACTGGTGACTCTAAATTGACCGTAGGTGTGAATGTGAGTGTGAATGGTTGTCTATGTGTCAGCCCTGTGATGACCTGGTGACTTGTCCAGGGTGTACCCTGCCTTTCACCCGTAGTCAGCTGGGATAGGCTCCAGCTTGCCTGCGACCCTGTAGGACAGGATAAAGCGGCTAGAGATAATGAGATGAGATGAGACAAATTTACTGTAGTAATTTGTTTAGGCTTGACAGGGCAATAAATACTTAGTGTGCATTAAAATGTTTTAATAGTTGTATTACTCAATTGTATGAAAGTGTTTTAAAATGTCAAATCAGATGCAGTCACCTGAAGAAGGTAGGAGTGAAAAACAGCAAGCAAAGGCCAGAGGATTCCTTCATATCATGAAGGATGGAGCAGTCCTGAAATTCTCCTGCTTCCTCCATGTCTTGCTAAGTCAGCTCAGCAGCCTGTCTTTAACCATGCAGCGTTCCTCAGTAACTGTGGCTGTCCTCTACCCGCACCATAATTCTCAAATACAAATCCAGGTAAAAATCACCAAATGGACTCTTTGATAAACAGTTATGTTATGCCATGATATTAAGTAACTTGATGTAATTCAATTTGTCCTCTCCTCTTCTTTCTCTTTCATAATGTAGACCTGGACCTACCATAGGCTGAAAGCAGTGCTGGGAACAAACCTGTATGAGGGCATCAGTCTGAGGCCATGTGATGATCACTCCCTTCACCAAACCAAAGACCATCTCATAGATCTGCTGTCAGAAACATTGCTCAACAGATTTGAAGATACCGTATGAGCCATGGGATCCTGTGTGCCATGCGGATCACTAACTTTTGCTACTGGCCAGAGGTGGACAGAAATGATGGTGAGCTTGTTTGTTTGTTTTTTTTAATGAAAAATGACCAGACTACACAAAACATGACTACAACAAAACTTACTGATGTCATATTTGCCTAGCACATCTTCTACATCTTTTTTCTTGCAGATTTTGGTAATTCTGACATCCAGGAGCTTGTTACACACTTCAAACCTCTGCTTCAGAGATCTGGAGTGAAGGTGGATGAAATCCTTGACCAGTGGACTATTCTGAAGTCCAGGCTCTACCAGGACCCTGGTGTCATACGAAACATCACCTGGCCTGAAATCAATCGCCAGCTTGGCCAATACTGCCCAGACATACTGCATGTGATTGACCTCACCCTTTCCATCCCTGCTTCAACAGCAGATTGTGAACATGGATTCAGTGCCATGAAGCTGGTAAAAAGTGACTGGCATGCCAGTCTTAAGAGTCAGACATTGTCTGACCTGCTAACTGTACAGCTATCCTCTGCCCCTATTGGAGACTTTGATCCCACCCCAGCTATCAACTTATGGCCTGCTGGAAGCCTCAGGTCACGAAGACCATTTTTCATGGACCATTCAGACTCATCTGATGATGAATGTAATGAGGACATTTAATGTCTCTCTCTACACATGTTCACACATGCATTACACACACACGCACACAATATTAATAGATAATACATAATATACATAATAATACTTGATAATAATACACATACTAATACTTGCATATCAAAACATCAAATGTTTTTCAGTGATAAATGTTCTGAGTTGGACTTTTAATCTTAGAATCAGTTCAGTTGTACTGAATGTTATTTTTCATATTATACGATATTTCATATTGTAAGGGGCTTGAATTTAAGTTCAATAAACAGAATACTCTGTTTATATTTTTGTCTGAATTGGTTGCATGTTTTCATATAGGGAACTACCTTAACAGCACTGAATACTTGAGTGCTACTGTAGAGATGCATTATACGCTGCCATTCATAATTAAGTCTAGATCTTCTGAACTTTGACGTATCATGGTGAAGAAAAAACTGCGATTTCCTGCCAACAAAATTGTGACTAGTGAAAAGGCTGAATGGCTAGTGACTCGGGAAAACCATGAGCCACAGTGGCTGGTGAGCAAAAAAGTTAATGTAAAGCCCTGATGTGTGTGTGTGTGTGTGTGTGTGTGTGTGTCACAATGACCAAATTTCAGAGGGACCTAAATTTCACCGATTTTATGAAATCGAAAGGCTGTCTAGATTTAGTTCTTCTCTCTCTTATTTCTTTCTTTCCCTTTCATTCCTTTTTCTTTCTTTATTCATTTCTCTCTTTTTTCTTCCTTCCTTCTTTCTTTCCTTACTTTTTCTTTCCTTCATTCCTTTTTCTTTCAACCTTTTTTATTCTTTATCTCTATTTTTAATTCTTTTATCTGTTCTTTCTTTCTTTCTTTCTTTCTTTCTTTCTTTCTTTCTTTCTTTCTTTTTTTCTTTCTTTCTTTCATTTATTTCTTTTTATTCTTTGTTCCTCTCTCTTTCTCTCGCTCTCATTCCTACTGTTCTTTCTTTCTTTCTTTCTTTCTTTCTTTCTTTCTTTCTTTCTTTCTTTCTTTCCCTTACATTTATTTCTATTTATTCTTTGTTACTTTCTCTCTCTCTCTCTCTCTCTCTCTCTCTCTCTCTTGCTTGTTCCTACTGTTCTTCCATCCTTTTCTTTCTTTCTTTCTTTCTTTCTTTCTTTCTTTCTTTCTTTCTTTCTTTCTTTCTTTCTTTCTTTCTTTCCCTTTCATTTTTTCTATTTATTCTTTGTTACTTTCTCTCTCTCTCTCCCTCGCTTGTTCCTACTGTTCTTCCATCGTTCTTTCTTTCTTTCTTTCTTTCTTTCTTTCTTTCCCTTTCATTTTTTTCTATTTATTCTTTGTTACTTTCTCTCTCTCTCTCTGTCTCTCTCTCGCTTGTTCCTATTGTTCTTCCATCCTTTTCTTTCTTTCTTTCTTTCTTTCTTTCTTTCTTTCTTTCTTTCTTTCTTTCCCTTTCATTTTTTCTATTTATTCTTTGTTACTTTCTCTCTCTCTCTCTCTCTCTCTCTCTCTCTCGTTCCTATTGTTCTTCCATCCTTTTCTTTCTTTCTTTCTTTCTTTCTTTCTTTCTTTCTTTCTTTCTTTCTTTCTTTCTTTCTCAACCTTTTTTATTCTTTATCTCTATCTTTAATTTTATCTGTCTCTCCTCTCTTCTTTCTTTCTTTCTTTCTTTCTTTCTTTCTTTCTTTCTTTCTTTCTTTCTTTCTTTTGAACCCTGATCCACTGGAAAATAAACCACGTTCACACACTGAGGCCCTCATTAATGGCTGTGATCAGTGTGCTGTATTGCACTATCGCACGCTCATACAATCACTTTACTTCTAACAAATTTATAACAATCATAATTAATTAAAACCTACAGGAAATTTGAGTGGGCTCACTCAGGTCATTTTAATTGGGCTACTTTTAATTGGATTGGTAAATTTCTGAGCTAATCGACTCTGCCTGGGTTTAGAGGCAGGAAGGAATCGAGTCATGATTTCTGAATCTAAAGTGTGCTTTATTTTAAGGAGGCACATGTACAGTAAAGGGTTAATTAAGGTCTTTATTAAAGAAAGATCAAATTTTTCTATAGCTTGTATGGTGGCTGATCCACAAAATTGGATTTTTTTAAAAAATGTGAGTGAGATTTGATGAAGTTTTCAGTCAGGAGATATTTATTTGACATTTATGAAATGAGTCTCCAGTCTCCTTTTTTTTTTTTTTTTTAAATTGTGTGTGTGTTTGTGTTTATGGTGAAGTTTACAAAAAATAAATAAAAGAATGCACTAGGTATAATCCCAGCTTTTACTGGTTATTTTTATTCTAAGTTGTCCTTCATTAATCAAAGCTGCTACACAACAAAAATTTGACAAAAAGAAACACCACACTATTTTTTTTACATGCTTTTTTCCCCCCTCAACTCAAAATCTGGTAACAGAGTTTCTCAGACACAAACCAGACATTTGATCCAAACCCATGATGGCTAAGCCATTCTTTGGCTTGGTTAGTATTTGGATGGAGGACTTCCCGAGAAAACCAGATGCTGTAGGAGAAAGTGGTGGCTCAGTGATTAAGCTTTTGGGCTACTACTCAAGCAGCTGTGAATTCGAATCCATCCTGGCATTGCCAAGCTGTCACTATTGGGCCTTTGATCAAGACCCTTAACCTTCATTTGCTCAACTGAACTGTAGGTTTCTGTTGATAAATCTGTCTGCCAAATGGTTAAAAATATAAATGCCTGCCTGCTGTATACCATGCTTTGGTACCAATGCAGTCAATCAGGCCTTTTATTATTATTATTGTTATTATTGTTATTATTATTATTATTATTAATACTACGTTATTATTGAATTCTCAATTCTGATTGGTCAGAAGTTGTTGATTGTTTCTTTATAATAGCAGCTCCTGATGATAGTTCCAACAATACGTCAAATCACAGCTTTATCTTAATGAGTTCTATCCATCCATTATCTGTAGCCACTTATCCTGTTCTACAGGATCACAGGCAAGCTGGAGCCTATCCCAGCTTACTATGGGTGAGAGGCAGGGTACACCCTGGACAAGTCGCCAGGTTATCGCAGGGTTGACACAGAGACAAGCAACCATTCACACCTACGGTCAATTTAGAGCCACCAATTAACCTAACCTGCCCTGCCTGTCTTTGGACTGTGGGGGAAACCAGAGCACCCGGAGGAAACCCACGCAGACACGGGGAGAACATGCAAACTCCACACAGAAAGGACCTCACCGGCCGCTGGGCTCAAACCCAGGACCTTCTTGCTGTGAGGCGACAGTGCTAACCACTACACCACCATGCCACCCCTTAATGAGTTCTAGATTTCTAATATCTTATCATTTCTATAGTAAGAACTTAAACAGGGGCTTGTATGGTGGTTTTGGCCAGGTTAGTACTGTACTTGGAGAACTGCCTGAGAACACTAGGTGCTGTAGAAGGAAGTGGTGGCTCATTGGTTAAGACTTTGTGCTACTATATTAATTACATTAATGGCATTTGGCAGATGATATTATCTAAAGCAACATACAACATACCCAGAGCGACCTGGGGAGCATTTGGGGGTTCAGTACCTTGCTCAAGGGCACTTCAGCCATTCCTGCTGGTCCTGGGAATCAAACCAGTAAACTTTTGGTCCCAAAGCTGCTTCTATAACCATTAGGTCATGATCAAGCCATGGGCCCTTGATCAAAAACCTTAACCTTCATTTGCTCAGTTATAAAAGTAACCAGTTAGAAGAGTGAAGAATGGCTTGTACACTTGAATACACCACAGGATAATTTGGGAAAGATGATCATTTATGATTAGTCTGATCTCAGGAGCCTCAGAATGGCCCGGCGTATTCTGTAGTCATTAATGAAAGCAGTGTTACCTTTAAAATAGGGGCATAAAACAATGACACTATTGCTACTTGGATCTGTTGAGCTCCAAATAGCTGGATCTGTATTTGGATTTCAGAGGTGGACAGTAACGAAGTACATTTACTTGAGTACTGTACTTAAGTACACTTTGAGTATCTGTACTTTACTTGAGTATTTTTTTGGAAACTTATGACTTTACCTTCACTACATTTGAAAGACAAATATCATACTTTTCACTCCACTACATTTCTATCAAGGTCCTCGTTACTTGTTACTATGAAGTACAACCCCGATTCCCAAAAAGTTGGGACAAAGTACAAATTGTAAATAAAAATGGAATGCAATGATGTGGAAGTTTCAAAATTCCATATTTTATTCAGAATAGAACATAGATGACATATCAAATGTTTAAACTGAGAAAATGTATCATTTAAAGAGAAAAATTAGGTGATTTTAAATTTCATGACAACAACAGATCTCAAAAAAGTCGGGACAAGGCCATGTTTACCACTGTGAGACATCCCCTTTTCTCTTTACAACAGTCTGTAAATGTCTGGGGACTGAGGAGACAAGTTGCTCAAGTTTAGGGATAGGAATGTTAACCCATTCTTGTCTAATGTAGGATTCTAGTTGCTCAACTGTCTTAGGTCTTTTTTGTCGTATCTTCCGTTTTATGATGCGCCAAATGTTTTCTATGGATGAAAGATCTGGACTGCAGGCTGGCCAGTTCAGTACCCGGACCCTTCTTCTACGCAGCCATGATGCTGTAATTGATGCAGTATGTGGTTTGGCATTGTCATGTTGGAAAATGCAAGGTCTTCCCTGAAAGAGACGTCGTCTGGATGGGAGCATATGTTGCTCTAGAACCTGGATATACCTTTCAGCATTGATGGTGTCTTTCCAGATGTGTAAGCTGCCCATGCCACATGCACTAATGCAACCCCATACCATCGGAGATGCAGGCTTCTGAACTGAGCGCTGATAACAACTCGGGTCGTCCTTCTCCTCTTTAGTCCGAATGACACGGCGTCCCTGATTTCCATAAAGAACTTCAACTTTTGATTCGTCTGACCACAGAACAGTTTTCCACTTTGCCACAGTCCATTTTAAATGAGCCTTGGCCCAGAGAAGACGTCTGTGCTTCTGGATCATGTTTAGATACGGCTTCTTCTTTGAACTATAGAGTTTTAGCTGGCAACGGCGGATGGCACTGTGAATTGTGTTCACAGATAATGTTCTCTGGAAATATTCCTGAGCCCATTTTGTGATTTCCAATACAGAAGCATGCCTGTATGTGATGCAGTGCCGTCTAAGGGCCTGAAGATCACGGGCACCCAGTATGGTTTTCCAGCCTTGACCCTTACACACAGAGATTCTTCCAGATTCTCTGAATCTTTTGATGATATTATGCACTGTAGTTGATGATATGCTCAAACTCTTTGCAATTTTACACTGTCGAACGCCTTTCTGATATTGCTCCACTATTTGTTGGCACAGAATTAGGGGGATTGGTGATCCTCTTCCCGTCTTTACTTCTGAGAGCCGCTGCCACTCCAAGATGCTCTTTTTATACCCAGTCATGTTAATGACCTATTGCCAGTTGACCTAATGAGTTGCAATTTGGTCCTCCAGCTGTTCCTTTTTTGTACCTTTAACTTTCAAAACTTTCGAAATTTCAAAATGTCTCACTTTCGACATTTGATATGTTGTATATGTTCTATTGTGAATACAATATCAGTTTTTGATATTTGTAAATTATTGCATTCCGTTTTTATTTACAATTTGTACTTTGTCCCAACTTTTTTGGAATCGGGGTTCTAACTTTGAAAGTGGATGTTTTTTTTCTTTCCTTTTCTAAAACGTGATTAGTTTTTCACAGTTGACACTGAGACAGTCGGTCAGTAATCACTAGGGTTATGTCATATCCATAGACTGTATGAAACCAAGTTCGGTGATTTCACAGCAGCATTATTTGAACATGATCAGTTGATGGCAGAATGGAAGGAGGTGGTTCTTTTGGGGAATGCTCTGGGGAAAGGATTAAAGATTCATTTTGTTTTAAATGTTTGCTTTGTTTGCCTAAAATGAACCACATCATGACCTCCAAAAACTCACCATCCAGCCTGCAGAAGCATATATAAACGTATGTAAACATTTTGTTCCAAGAGAAAGCTTGCAATGAGGCTGTCTGTGCTTTTAGAGCTAGCAATAACGTTGCAATAGCTATGCAGTCTGGTTAGTCAAATGACTTTCTATGGATTTGCCCACCAAGTTGCTATAGCCTTGTCCACATCTAATGTTTACACATAGCTAGTTAACTTGGACACTGTTAGTTAGCATGTAAAAATGGAGTTACGCTAACATGAATCATGTTAACTTATCTGAAGTCCTTTCAGAAATATGTTTTAGCATCTCATCTCATCTCATTATCTCTAGCCGCTTTATCCCGTTCTACAGGGTCGCAGGCAAGCTGGAGCCTATCCCAGCTGACTACGGGCGAAAGGCGGGGTACACCCTGGACAAGTCACCAGGTCATCACAGGGCTGACACATAGACACAGACAACCATTCACACTCACACCTATGGTCAATTTAGAGTCACCAGTTAACCTAACCTGCATGTCTTTGGACTGTGGGGGAAACCAGAGCACCCAGAGGAAACCCACGTGGACACAGGGAGAACATGCAAACTCCACACAGAAAGGCCCTCACCGGCCACGGGGCTCAAACCCGGACCTTCTTGCTTTAAGGTGACAGCGCTAACCACTACACCACCGTGCCACCATGTTTTAGCATAATCTTGCCAAATAAACAGAATGTAGAAATATTTCTTTTCTAGTAACGTTAGCTACCCAATATGATTCTGAGTTTGAAATCATGGAGCTTCGCTGACTAGCTCGCTTAACATTAAACCACCATGATGGCACAGCATGCATTCATTTTGTGAATTCGCATTTCTGCCTTAGGTAATGTTAACACTGTAGCTTTTGTGGCCTTGCATAATTACTATAGCTACTACATATTTTTTTACCAGTAGCCAAAGAGAAAAACTAGCGAGCATCTTATTGATGATTCTGCTTGGTTGTAAGTTGTGTTTCATTTTGTAATGTTCTACCAGACGTTTATTCTACAGGTTCTACAAGCTAGTCAGTAAATCCAGTCGGTTGCTTCAGAGGCATTAGGTTTTGTAAGCGTTGTGGCAATAGTACAACAATGCGTTGACAGAAAATGTACTTTTAATACTTAAGTATTTTTAAAATACTTCAGTACTTTAACATCAGTAAAAATTTAACTGTACAACTTTCACTTGTATTGGCGCAACATTTGATCAGTGGGATCCGTACTTTGACTTAAGTAATGAAGTTGGCTACTTTGTCCGCCTCTGTTGGATTTCAACCTGAAGTGAATGAGGCTCAGCCAGATTTTTTTTTTTGATACATGAATGAATGAAATATGGACTACTGTACCATAATAAAACCACTGGAAAGAACAAAGGAAGATATGTCATGAGTGTCAGGATAGTGTGCATGACCTCTGGTTCCGACAGTCCCTCAACCTCACTGAAGTGATGGACTGTGATGGACTATGCTGGTTTATAATCAGGTTTATTTTATTTATTTATTTGCTTTTTTTGGACCTGCCTGCTAACAAATTTTGTTAGCTCGGTTTCCCAGAAAAAATAAAACAAACTATAGCTTTATTGAAACCAGCATGATTGATACACATCTGGAGCCCAAACCAGATGCCCTGTGCAACCTTATTGGCAAGCATTCTATAAATAAATAAATAAATAAATAAATAGTCCACCTGTATTTATATCCATTTAGAATGCTTTACCTGTTCAATCTGAATAATAGATTAAAATTCAATTACATCCCTACTTTAAACAAATTAAAGATTTGACTCTCTTTGGACAATAAAAAAAAAAAATGCAGCAAACACAGCCACAGCAGCGGGTATTGGCATCAACCCTGACCTCATCACTACAGCTGCATTTTAATGCCTTCATCAACATTCCTTTATTCTTTCCTCTCCGTCTGTCCTCATTTAGCGCCTCTTGACTCTGTCCTTCATGGGCCATAAAGTCCCCCAAAACACTGACAGCTTTGGTCAGAAAGCCTCATCAGGTACACTTTCAGCAGCTGTTCTTATATGGAGCCGTTTCGTTACTCCGATTTCTGCAGGAGACACAGAAAACCTGGGGAAAGTGATGCTGTAGAGAAAAAATTGGGTTGCCTCAATCCTACAAAAAAAAAACCCACACAGTGCATCACACCCTTTCCTTCAACAAAGTGAAATCAAAGACAGACTCTGAAATATTAAAGGTAGACGTTTATTCTTTTTTTGGCCACAAATCAAAAAACGTATCATGCTCACTTGTCACAGGAAAAAAAAAAAGAAAAAGAAGCTCAGTTCGTATATCGGCATTGACCTTGCTGCCCGTGGGCTTTTCTCAGTACATTATGTGACTAATAGCACTCTATGAAGACTGAAATGTAAAAAAAGAAAAGAAAAGCCTAAGCTCCAGTCATGGTCATGTCCTTCTTGTCAGTTTGTGGGTTTATATGTACTGTATATACACGCACTTGTATGGTAAATATGTAATGCACATGTGTGTTTTGTGTGAACGTATAAGTGACAGCGTCAGTCCCCAGAGGTCTTGATGACCTGGAACAGTGTGACGTTGTAGAGCACCTGATGGCCGTTGTTCCAGGTGTAGAGAACACGCTCACGTGGGTTGTAGTCCATCATGGAGATGTGTGAGTACTGGTTGTGGAATGGGATGTCCGTGTACTCATAGGTGGACGTGTTGGTGTAGTAGGCGAAGTAGATCTTGGCCCCGGCGAGATGCGAGTTGGTGACATAAAGCGTACCGCAGATCATGAAGGACTCGCCAGCACTGCGCTTGGGGAAGCCCGTGTCCCATGTCTGCAGGATTTCCAGGCTCTCAGGCTGCAGGCGGCTGATCACGATGTTGCCTGCATTAGCAATGGTTGTGTACACGACCCACAGTCCGCTCTCGTCAGCCATCAGGTCGATATCGGACGAGCCGCCCCATGAGTAAGGGAAGGTGTTGTTATAGCCGGCACCGCTCAGACTCCGCTGCACCAGGATGCTGCGTGAACGAAAGTGGTACTTGATCAGGATGTTGCTCTGGTACTTGTTGTAGTAGAGGGAACCGTTGTAGACCACATGACCCGTTCCGGCCCAGGGGTGTGGCAGGAGGTGCTGAACGAAGTTCTGACCCTTCATGAAGTCGCTCAGGGTGCGGTATTCAAGCACACGCCTCCCTTTGAAGTAGCCATCCATTGACCACACCTTGGGAAAGCAAAAAATGTGCCGTTAGTGGAGAGAAGGACAACAGGAAAAGCAGAGATGGAGATGTTAAAATGAATGAAGATGGCAACTGAATGGCAAAGTCGAGTTATGGGACAGCAGAGAAAGTGGAAAATGAAATGGAATTCAAATTTTTATTTGCTCTGCTGTGGCCCAGACAGTTTCAATAAAACAGTCATTAGGTTGATTAGCTGAGGGAAAAAAAAGTTTCAACAGCTATAATGATGAACTCAGACATGCATTTCAGTTTTTTCACTCCTTAGTTTAAATATCCAAGAAGATACGTGGAGTCGATACAGTTAGCATAAAGAAAATGGCATAGCAGTGGTTAAATGAGACCGTCAATGACGGCGTACCTCGTTCAGGCCCCGTCTAGTCCAGAAGGAACGATCTAAAGTGAACCAGCTTGCACAATAAATGTTGCAAGCTATGTACACTATATATAAGCTATATATAGATGCGATATCCACCCTAGGAATACTGACATGCTTGCCAGAAAAAAATCCAAAATGGCGAGGAACTGACTGAGAAGAAGCGATTTTTGTTGAACTGCTCATTAAGGCTTAATTAGACCATAACTTCATTAATAATTGCAATGAAGCAAATCTGGGTAGAAATTATATCCACCCTAGGTAGCCCTACCTTCATGCCAGAAAGAATCAAAATCGGTGAAGAATTGAGGGAGAAGAAGCGATTTGTGTGGAAACTACTCATTAGGGCTTAATTACTCCATGTCTTCATTATTAATTGCAATTATGCAAATTTGTGTAAAGCTATATGCACCCAGGGCAGACCTACCTTCCTGCCAAAAAGAATAAAAATCAATGAAGAACTGAGAGAAAAGAAGCGATTCTCGTGAAATGTGGACGACACCCGACAGACAACACATGATGGGATAAACTCATCACCTGTCAGCCAGATGATCTAATAATGAAGCTCAAATCAGGAAGTTAACAGGAACAAATGGTGGCCTGTCTGTTTACTACTTAATTCTGATTGGTCAGAAGGTTTGGATTAGTTTTCTATAGCCACAGCTCTGACAGCAGTTCTGATTGCAAGGCAAATCAGAAGGTTTATATGAATCCACTTGTGGTGATACATTGTTGTTTATATACTAACAGCTCATTCAGGGACTTATAAGGCAGATGTTCCACAGAAATTTAATGATTTTGGAAGGAGTCTCCATTGGCAGTACTTTGTAACATTCAGAGATAAAGTTATACAGTGGTGCTTGAAAGTTTGTGAACCCTTTAGAATTTTCTATATTTCTGCATAAATATGACCTGAAACAACATCAGATTTTCACACAAGTCCTAAAAGTAGATAAAGAGAACCCAGTTAAACAAATGAGACAAAAAATATTATACTTGGTAGTTTGATTTATTGAGGAAAATGATCCAATATTACATATCTGTGAGTGGCAAAAGTATGTGAACCTCTAGGATTAGCAGTTAATTTGAAGGTGCAGTTAGAGTCAGGTGTTTTCAATCAATGGGATGACAATCAGGTGTGAGTGGGCACCCTGTTTTATTTAAAGAACAGGGATCTATCAAAGTCTGATCTTCACAACACATGTTTGTGGAAGTATAACATGGCACGAAAAAAGGAGATTTCTGAGGACCTCAGAAAAAGCGTTGTTGATGCTCATCAGGCTGGAAAACGTTACAAAACCATCTCTAAAAAGAGTTTGGACTCCACCAATCATCAGTCAAACAGATTGTGTACAAATGGAGGAAATTCAAGACCATTGTTACCCTTCCCAGGAGTGGTTGACTAACAAAGATCACTCCAAGAGCAAGGCGTGTAATAGTCGGCAAGGTCACAAAGGACCCCAGGGTAACTTCTAAGCAACTGAAGGCCTCTCTCACATTGACTAATGTTCATGTTCATGAGTCCACCATCAGAAGAACACTGAATAACAATGGTGTGCATGGCAGGGTTTCAAGGAGAAAGCCACTGCTCTCCAAAAAGAACATTGCTGCTCATCTGCAGTTTGCTAAAGATCACATGGACAAACCAGAAGGCTATTGGAAAAATGTTTTGTGGATGGATTAGACCAAAATAGAACTTGTTTGTTTAAATGAGAAGCGTTATGTTTGGAAAAAGGAAAACACTGCATTCCAGCACAAGAACCTTATCCCATCTGTGAAACATGGTGGTGGTAGTATCATGGTTTGGACCTGTTTTGCTACATCTGGGCCAGGACGGCTTGCCATCATTGATGGAACAATGAATTCTGAATTATACCAGCGAATTCTAAAGGAAAATGTAAGGACATCTGTCCATGAACTGAATCTCAAGAGAAGGTGGGTCATGCAGCAAGACAACGACCCTAAGCACACAAGTCATTCTACCAAAGAATGGTTAAAGAAGAATAAAGTTAATGTTTTGGAATGGCCAAGTCAAAGTCCTGACCTTAATCCAATTGAAATGTTGTGGAAGGACCTGAAGCGAGCAGTTCATGTGAGGAAACCCACCAACATCCCAGAGTTGAAGCTGTTCTGTACAGAGGAATGGGCTAAAATTCCTCCAAGCCGGTGTGCAGGACCGATCAACAGTTACCGGAAACGTTTAGTTGCAGTTATTGCTGCACAAGGGGGTCACACCAGATACTGAAAGCAAAGGTTCACATACTTTTGCCACTCACAGATATGTAATATTGGATCATTTTCCTCAATAAAAAAATGACCAAGTATAATATTTTTGTCTCATTTGTTTAACTGGGTTCTCTTTATCTACTTTTTGGACTTGTGTGAAAATCTGATGATGCTTTAGGTCATATTTATGCAGAAATATAGAAAATTCTAAAGGGTTCACAAATTTTCAAGCACATCCCTGAGTGTTTTCTTCCTCATTTATGAACTATCTATGAAAATGAGATTTTTTACCTGAACAAATAGACATCCAGTCCAGTCATCTACATGCTTCCCGGACTGCTGAATTGGTCAGTGTTATGAATGTGTATTGTGATGTAAATGATCACGATATTGATATGATAGTTATATCACCCAGCCGTGTACACACACACTGGCCACTTTATTAGGAACACTCATATATACAACTACTCTTTTATGCAGTTATCTAACCAGCCAATCCCTTGACAGCAGCACAGTGCATCAAATCCTGCAGATACAAATCAAGAGCTTCAGTTTATTAATGTTCACTTTAAACATCAGAATGGGAAAAATTGTGATCTTAAGAAAAGAAAGAAGTGTGACTTTCTTTCACTGTGGCATGGGTTTGAGCCAGATGGACTGGTTTGAGTGAGTATTTAAGAAACTGCTGATCTCCTGGGGTTTTCATACACAACAGTCTCTAGAGTTTACACAGACAAAATGGTGTGGAAAAAAAACATTGAGTGACTGACTGCGTGAGTGAGCGAGTGACAGTTTTGTGGGTGGAAACAAATGCCTTGTTGATAAGAGAGGTCAGAGGAAAACGGCCTGGCCTGAGTTTCCCAAATGCATCGTAGCATAAAGATCATCATTAAGTGGTAGAGAGAGCAGCACAATGAATGCTCTGTCTCCTAGTTAAGATGCTCTTAGTGTTAAGAGGCTTTTGGGAAACCCACCCCAGACTGGTTCAAGCTTTTTTGCCAGGAAGGATATAGTAACTCATAGCAACTCTTTACAACCGTGGTGAGCAGAAAAGCACAGGGTTCCACATTGGGTTCCACTCCTGCAGCCAAGAACAGGAATCTTAGACTCAAGAACAAGTTCCTGTTAAAGTGGTTGGTGAGTGTATATAGCCATTCATGTATATTTTTCCTTTATATCAGTGTTTTGCGCTCATGTTTGTTAGCTAGATGCCAGAATTCTGCTTTAAGTCTAGAATATAAGGCAGAAGGAAGCAGGAGTGGAGAAAAAAAATTCTAAAAAGGACAGAGGATGGAAAAAAGTGTCATGACACTATCTACGGTACTTATTTTAATAGCAGTGCAGTTTATCACCTATGGTGACTAAGTGTGTGTGTGTGTGTGTGTTGGCACATCTGTAGATCTTCTTTCTCTCTCTCTGTATGTATATTCCTGTGCTCTATGCTTCACTGTTGCTGTTGCACCATGACCTTTAGCAGCTCACAGCAGCAAATCAATCCTGTTAGCATCGCTCTCTTCCTCACGCTCCATGCTCTCTCTCTCTCTCTCTCTCTCTCTCTCTCTGTCTGCATGACCCGGGCGTCCCACAGACCACGAAGCCCAGATCTCCATCTTTTTTTTCCCTTTTTTTTATATTCACGCTGTCTATGACGGAGCTTTCAGAGCAAGACGACAGATATGGCTACCGTTTGTCGCTCACATTCGTCCTTCACACTGTAATGAGGTCCCACTGAGAAATCGCACTCTCTCTTTTCATCTCTCTATTTTCCATTTCCCTTGGTTGCTCTTTTTTCCCCCATTCTCCATTTCTAATCCCTCATTTTTATCTCCCAGTCAGAGAGCGAGCATCATATTTCCACAGTTCTACCAGCCGTTATGTATATTTGTGATGGATCAGCATTACGGTGCATTAAACATCACATTTGAGCCTGAATGAGAGGGGATGTTGTTGTTGTTGTTGTTGTTGTTGTGAACCCTGTGGTCAGCTTGTGGTCTCATTCATGGCCGTCTCAGCTGGAGATGAGCCTAACACCATGGACTCCATGACTGTATGACTGGTATGAGCGATACCCCTATTTGCAAGAACGCTTTGATTTATATGTTGACCAACATGATTAATGTATGTGATACAAGGACTAATGTGTTTTCAGTGACGGATGCCGTCATTAAATCCAGAGATAAATGACCCGATCATGGAATCTTTGCTGGTCACAAAGTTATCCATCATATCAATCCTCCAGCTAAAGGTCCAGTTATGTAAAAATTCTTGCTTGCAAAAGGACCAGATAGTCAAATGCTTTTCATTTTTAATACATGAACGATGACTTTACAGCTATAAAACAGAATTCAAAGTGGTTGTTTTGCATCGTAGTTATGCTTCACGTTCCCACTTTTGAGTTTGGTTTTGAAATGCAGACAGAGACATGCAGAGAATAAAACACACACTTTTCTGTCCAGTCATTTTTAAACATTGGCTTTTAGTCGACTTTGGCTTGATTACAGAAATGACAACATATTTCAAATCGAGAGAGTAAATAAAATGCAAATCTATGAATACTCTTCCCTTTTGGAGCTAATGTCTCCAGCTAATACTTGTAATTATTCTGTCCACATTCACTGGATATGAGCAATCATGCACTCCAGTGGCGAACCGTCAGGGCCTTCTTTGCCTTTAGAGGAGGCCTAAACATATCAGCATTTCAAATCTCATCTCATCTCATTATCTCTAGCCACTTTATCCTGTTCTACAGGGTCGCAGGCAAGCTGGAGCCTATCCCAGCTGACTACGGGCAAAAGGCGGGGTACACCCTGGACAAGTCGCCAGGTCATCCATCACAGGGCTGACACAGAGAACCATTCACACTCACATTCACACCTATGGTCAATTTAGAGTCACCAGTTAACCTAACCTGCATGTCTTTGGACTGTGGGGGAAACCGGAGCACCTGGAGGAAACCCACGCAGACAACATGCAAACTCCGCACAGAAAGGCCCTCGCCGGCCATGGGGCTTGAACCCGGACCTTCGTGCTGTGAGGTGACAGCGCTAACCACTACACCACCGTGCCGCCCAAGCATTTCAAATGTTACATTTAATTTATTTCATTCTTTAATAATTTCATTATAATCATTCTATTCTAATTCAGACTCATTTTCTATCAAATTTGCTTCAGAAATGAAAGGGTTACTGTCCTGAAAACATTAAAATCGAGTTATCCAATGAGATATTTTTGTTTGTTGTTTCTAGGCTGAGAAGAGTTTAGAGCTGCTCACTCATTGGTTAGGGCTTCATTGCTGGGACAGAAGGCCATGGCAGTGTATGTTTATGTAGGAAGTGACAGATGAATTAACCAATCAGGTTTTGATTTATAGTGGGAGGGACCAAAAATTTATTGCTCTTGGCCTTCTCGAAGGCCAACGCGAGCTTAACTGTGAGTTGGCACCATCAGTGCAGCAGTGAAGTAGGATTGTTATGTCCACAGCGATGGCAGAGAAGATTGACGTGGCTAGCTTAATAGCATTGCCTTTTTCAAGGTGGGCTTTTGCAGAGAAACAAATTATAATACAAAAGGGAAGACCAACTCCAACACAGGACTTAACAGAAAAGGGGAAAGCTGTAGAAAGACATTTCAGAGTTGAGAATTATCAATGCTACCTGTGGACAGGATTTACTGGGAGACTTCTGGTGGAGCTTAAATCACAGGACAAACTTTATGACGTGACCATTGACAATTTCACAAAGAAGGCCAAATGGAGGGGACATGATGGTGGTGTAGTGGTTAGCACTGTCGCCTCACAGCAAGAAGGTTCTGGGTTCGAGCCCAGTGGCTGACAAGGGCCTTTCTGTGTGGAGTTTGCATGTTCTCCCCGTGTCTGCGTGGGTTTCCCCAACAGTCCAAAGACATGCAGGTTAGGCTAATGGGTGGCTCTAAATTGACCGTAGGTGTGAATGTGAGTGTGAATGGTTATTTGTCTCTATGTGTCAGCCCTGTGATGATCTGGCGACTTGTCCAGGGTGTACCCTGCCTCTCGCCCATAGTCAGCTGGGATAGGCTCCAGCTTGCCTGTGACCCTGCACAGGATAAGCGGTTACGGATAATGGATGGACAGATGGATGGACTATTTTCAAGTAGTCTAATTGAGGTGAGTTGGGTGGTTTTATATTTTTATATATTTTATAGTTTTAGATTTCCCAGGGGTGGAAGGAACTAATTACAACTACTCAAATTATTGTAAGTGAGTCATTCTTTTGAATACTTTTACTTTCTTTTTAAAACATTGTGGCGACCTGGGCGGTCACACGGGATGGACAGTTCCAGGTTTTGCTCCCATGGGACTGTAAATGTTTGGACTTTGTGTTGATGTTTGTGTTGTTTAATTTGCTGTTCATATCAAAAGTTGTTGCAGTTATGTGCATTTATGTTTGTATGCCTGTAAACAGGGTTAAGCTTTGTTTGTAGTCGACCACCATGATTGAAAGGGGTACGGTAATTAGGGGGCTTCCAGCCGGTGTAGTGGTCATGAGTCATGTTAGCGAATGCTAATAAAGTGGTCAAGCTAGTGCTATCGAGAGCAAGTACCACAGGCTAACGACTAAGAAACTAAGATTTCTGTCTCCAGACTCTTCTTCCACGCTGCACGCTCACCACAGTATTTTTCACTCAGACTCAAATATTTATTTCCCTGTGTAATTTACTGAGTTACTTTTAAAATCAACATGGACAGCTACACACAACGGAGCAACCTGGCAGCCTGCCGCTAATCTCTTGCAAAACCCTTTGCCCTGTTGCTTTTTTGGTGTGTCTGGCCAAGTTTTGGCTGATCTGAAGTCCCAGCTCTAATAGTCATGTTCGCCACTGGTGCATTCTGATTGGCTACTACTAGGATATCAGCTCATATATCGTGAGTAGAGAAAAGCATGTTGCTGAACCAACATGTTGGAGCATGTTGCTGAACCAACCGCAGATGAAATAAAAACTCTACTCGAACCCCCCCTCCCCCTAAATACAAAAAAAGCAACAAAATATCGAATAAAAAGTATTTGATGGTAAGAACGTATCTTTTTTTAATTCTTCAAGAATCATTATTGCTGCATTTTTCACAAATTGCTCCTGTCATTTCACTGGTTTGTTCACATTCTAAGCAGAAATTATTTTGTTGGACGTTTTGTACAAAGTTTTTATTTATTGAATTTGCAAAAAATAAAAATGCTCCATTTCTCAAAATCCAGTGAATGTGGATAGAATAAAACAGTTATTCTACTCAATCTCATCATACATGGCTTATAGACAACTCAATGCTATGCACCTCGTCGGCTATCAGCTCATGTACAACTCGATGTCGTAGAATAACTGTTCACTAGTCTCTGGTCTGATGAGTTGCCTTCAGCTAAATAATTTATATAAATGCATGTGATTGGATAAATCACAATGGAGGATCTTCTACAGAAGGCAAGTGTGTTCATGTTTAGAAAACTAGGATCACAGTTTTTGGTTTGGTCGGCTGAAATACGTACCTTGCCTGGATCCACATCTGCATCACAAGACCACTGGATGTCAATCCCTGATTTAGACCACGGTAGAGGATAAATAATGCTATAATTTCCCTATACTTCTAATCATCTCTATAGCTGTTTGTTTCATGCATCTTGAATGGATTAAGTGATTATCTGTGTAAAAAGATTTCAATCTCATATTGTTATACAGACATAAATACATCCGGCGTTTAAAGCCAGAATGCCTCGCAATATTTTACAACATGATGTAGTGCATGATAGACCGAGTTTGATGAATTGATAAACACAAAGCATCTTGATTTTTTTTTTAGGAAGTCTGATTTGTAATGATAGATACAGTAAGGTTAGTCTAGTAAGCCTAGAGTTGAATCTTGGGCTGAGGTTCACATTACATTACATTACATTACATGGCATTTAGCAGACGCTCTTATCCAGAGCGACGTACAACAAGTGCAAAAGTCAGGTCCACGAAGTGCTGAACTTCTAGATAAGAAAATTCTAGTGCCACCTGAACAAGTGATAGCCATACCTAGTGTAATATTCTGTTGAAATATCAATACTCAGCAAACAGCCAAGGAAACAAACCAACCATACAATGTACAACTAAATAGAGACTTCAAACGGCTAACTCCAGGCTAGACAGTGCACAGCCTGGGTTGGTCTAGACTGATACACCATGACACAGTGGGCAGGGAAGAAGGGGAGAGGTGCAGCCTGAAGATGTGAGTCTTCAGTCTGCGATTGAAGTTGGCCAGGGAGTTGGCAGTTCTGACCTCAATGGGAAGGTCATTCCACCAACGGGGAACCAGGATAGACAGCAGTCTTGAGTCTTGAGCAGGCAACTAGTAGTAGCGGACCATAGGGATCTAGCTGGTGTGTAAGGGCGGATCAGACTCTGGAGGTATGCTGGTCCTAACCCCTTGACAGCCTGGTACGCTAGCACCAATGTCTTAAATTTGATGTGAACTCTGATAGGTAGCCAGTGCAGGTCGACAAGCAGAGGGGTGACGTGGGAAGAACAAAGGAGGTTGTAGACCAGGTGAGCTGCAGCATTCTCGATGAGCTGCAGGGGTCTGATATTTAACAGTTATTCCACAAAATCGAGTTGTACATGAGCTGATAGCCACCGAGGCACGTACATTGCAAAACATGATATCTAAGCAAGTGAAAATATCTTGAAAATAGTTGAAACAATCGAGCATTTCCTATCAGAAGAATACAAGACACCAATTCTGAGATTATTAAACCTAGTTCTAGATTGCAACCAACTTATTCTAGGATGTCTTATCAAGTAAAAATATCTGTCCATGCTGCAAGATAATTTCAGTAGTATTAAGTTAGTTGCTCCTCAAATTCAGTTTTCAATTTTTTGCAGTGTAGTACCGAGCTGGTTATAAGCCATGTACAATGAGATTGAATGGAATAACTGTTTTATTCTATCCACGTTCACTGGATTTTGAGAAACAAAGCATTTTTATTTTTATTTTTTGTAAATTCGATAAATGAAAAACTTTATACAAAACATCTGACAAAATCATTTCCGCTTAGAATGTAAACAAACCAGTGAAATGACAGTAGCAATTTGTAAAAAATGTGATGATAATAATAATTTTTGAAAAAAATAAAAAAAGATACATTCTTACCATCAAATACTTTTATTCCATATTTTGTTGATTTTTTTTTTTTTTTGGGGGGGGGGTTGTTTTCAAGTAGAGTTTTTATTTCATCCTTAGTTGGTTCAGCAACACGCTCCGCCATTTTGTTTTTCACTACTCATAGTATATGAGCTGATATCCTAGTAGTAGAGTAGCCAATCAGGGCATGAGATTGCTCATATCCAGTGAATGTGGATAGAATAATAATCTATATTAAACTAATTGACATTACAAGCCTCATTGTTTAATTCTGATTTTTTGCTCAGATCAGATTGACAGTTCACATTATAATTCCATGTGACCTGTATCTAATTGTAATGCGAACGCATGCACACATTGATAAATTTTTCCACGTCATCTGCATCACCAACAACCAAAAACGTCATATTTATGGGACGACTCACAGTACTAAAACCAACAAAATGGATGCACCTGCAGCTATTGTAGGCATCGTATTTTATGACAAACACTTCATCAGCTGTACATGACCAGGTCAAGAAGCTGAACAACAAAAAAAAAAAGCCAGACAGCTAGCTTTTGCTGTTTTCGCAGCTGTTGTAGCTCTCCTCCATTGTTGTTTTGCTGCGCTGTTGGTGCTGGCTGATGACGACAGTACTCAGCACGTGTGTCAACAAAAAGCCACACAAAATCTGATTTCTCTGTTTTCATTCACATTGCATTATGAATTGGATCCATATCCAATTTCAGACTACACATGAAAGTGATTTTTTTTTTCAAATCTGATTTGAAAAGATCAGATTTTGATGCACATACATCCCTGAAAAAAAAATCAGATTAAGGCAAAAAAAAGATTTGAATCACTTTAGCCTGGTAATGTGAACATCACCCTTGCCTGATATGTGACAGAAGGGAGCATTTACACCAATTATTTCTCATTAGCTTTGGGTTTATGTTCTGACAGAACAGTCCCAAGGTTAGAACAGTGTGTAGTACTGTAGCTTTTTGTAGGATTTATTATTTGGATATTTTCTCTAATTACAATATAGCGCTTTAGAGAATGGAGATGACACATTAGCATATGGTTACACCAAGATCATTTACTTTCACAAAAAGAAAAAAAAAGAAACAAGATAGAAACGGGGACTAAAGTCACAGTGATTTGCGCTAGCTGACTTGAACAAAATAAAAAAAGATTGAAAAAATAATGAAAATTGACAGAGTTATAAGTGATTGAATAAAAGCCCATTTTTCATGGATCATTCCGGATTAGTGATCCAGATCATCACCATAGTGATGGATAGCTTGACGGACGAAATGAGGCAAGAGTCACCATGGAACATGATGTTTGCGGATGATATTGTGATATGTGGTGAAAGGAGAAAGGAGGTTGAGTTGGGTTTGGAGAGATGGAGGTATGCATTGGAACGAAGAGGAATGAAGGTGAGCAGTAGCAAAACAGAATGCATGTGCATCAATGAGAATGGGGATGAGAGTGTAGTGAAGATGCAAGGACTAGACGTAAAGAAAGTTGGTGAATTCAAGTACCTGGGGTCAACTGTGCAGGAAAATGGGGGCTGCGATAGTGAGGTGAGAATGAGAGTGCAGGCAGGGTGGAGCAGTTGGAGAAGGATTTCAGGAGTCATTTGTGATAGAAAAGTCCCAGCAAAAGTGAAAGGTAAGATGTATGAGACAGTAGTGAGACCAGCTGTGATGTATGGATTGGAGACCGTACCCTTAACGAAGAGACAGGAGGCAAAGTTGGAGGTGGTGGAGTGGAGGATGTTAAGGTTTGCGATGGGAGTGACCAGGTTGGACAGGATAAGGAACGAGCACATCAGAGGGACAGCACATGTGGAGAGCTTGGGAATTAAGCTAAGAGAGATGAGACTGAGATGGTATGGGCACATCCTGAGAAGAGATGCAGAGCATGTTGGAAGGAGAATGTTGAGGATGGAGCTGCCAGGCACACGAAAATGAGGAAGGCCAAAGAGGAGATCCATGGATGTGGTGAGAGAGGACATGAAAGTGGCAGGTGTGGTAGAGAAGGATGCGGAAGACAGGGAGCAATGGAGATGAAAGATCCGCTGTGGTGACCCCTAATCGAGAGCAGCCAAAAGAAGAAGAAGAAGATGATTCCGGATCAGTGATCCAGATCAGCACCAAAAGTCATAGAAACGTAATTCAGCCCAGAGGTATTCTTCATGTGAAATTTGATGATTGGTTGAAAACCGAGGGAGAAATAGCATCCTAAAAATGTTAGGAGAATAATAATAAGAAGAATAAAGTAGAAAGATCCTGAGTGAGTGTAACAATTTGCACCAGCGCTGCTAGCGCAAATGAAAAAGAAGAAGCTGCACAATTTTAATTCTGGGCAGATTTCGTACCCAACATCAGGGTTTAATTTATTAAATTATGAATTTAGAGAAAAAGGCTCCTGTTCAGCCAGGGTTTTATGTCTTTTACACAGTATCCCTTTGTTCCTCTGCTCTGCTCAAGCTCCTCTTTATTTTCCTGCCCTATTTTTCTCTTCTCTCCCCCTCATTTCCTCTCATCTATTCCTCCTGTCTTTGTTCTCGTCTCCCCTGCAGTAGTTATTTTGGGCTGTTTGTTATGTGCAATACCCGATAGGGGAAAGCTTTACTACATCATCTTCATGAAGTGCTGTGTCAGGCTGTGGTGGAGCTGCTGCTAATTATGGCAAACTTCAGCCCAAACAAGTTGTTAATATCCAGCTCAGTGATGGAGCAATTAATCAGGCTCGAACAGGAAGGGCTATGGAGAGAGACAGAGAGAATGAGGGAAGGAAAAGGGAGGTGTAAAAAAGCTAGGGATGGAGGATGAGATGGTGTGAGTGGAGAAGATGAGGAGAGGAGGAGAAGATGACCATCTATCAGTGACTCAGCTCTCTCCATGCTGGAGAACAGCTTTCCAGGGTCTGTGACTCAGAATCTGTGGGAGACTCATTATGTGTGTGAGTATGTGTGAGTAAGAGCGTATGTGGGCATGTGTGTGTGTGTGTGTGTGTGTGTGTGTAAGTGCACGTGCATGTAAGTGCTTTCTTGTCTCCAGAGATTCAGAGCAGTGGTCATGTGATTTGCAGGATGGAGGATGTTTTAGTTTCTCTTACCCGATTATCAGAGCTGGGAATCATGGTGTCCGTCATCCAGCAACCAAACCTAGAGCCTGAGGCGCGGATGGTGATGGGGTTACTGACGCCTGTCAGCTTCCCACAACCTGGATTTGTAACACACACACACAGGCCTGCTGTTAACCCTTTCTGCTTTTCACTTACTATTTTAACAGCATTAATAAACACTCATATACTGTATACTGTACACTATAACAGATTATTATACATACAGGACACTTTTTCGATGAAATAAAAACACGTGTTCTATTCCCTTCTAGCGGGTTTCATTCATTTGGATTGATAGCATGCAATATTGTTAGCATATCGCTTATCCTACATGTATTATGTCACTCTACCCAATGGAGAATGAGTTCTGAATATGGTTTACGATATTGCATGGTTGTCAAGACAACATGATGTCACATGTCGGAGCTGATGCGACTATCCAATGAGAGTTTTCTGCTGCGCATGCACAGAAGCATTTATTTGTTTTCTGGGAAAGAGAAAGACGCGTTGAACGCTTGAAAGGCTCCAAAACTTCATTAGATATTCTTCACGCATATTTACAAGCAGTGATGAACCGATACTATTAGACCTGGGACTTCAGCTCAGGCAAAACTTAGCCAGACACCAAAAAAGCAACAGGGCAAAGGATTTTGCAAGGGATTAGTGGCAGGCTGCCAGGTCGCTCCGTTGTTTGTAGTTGTCGATGTTGATTTTAAAAGTATCGAAGTAAATTACACAGGTAAATGAATACTTAAGTCTGAGTGAAAAATACTATAGCAAGCGTGCAGCATGGAAGAAGAGTCTGGAGACAGAAATCTTAGTTTCTCGGTCATTAGCCTGTGCTACTTGCTCTAGATAGCACTGGCTTGAGTGCTTTATTAACATTCGCTAACACTATTGATGAATGCTACACTGTCTGGAAGGTGACTTCACTACTGTGCTGACGGCGCTGACTCGCTGTTAAGCTTGCGTTGGCTTTCGAGAAGGCTGATATTCTAATATGAAAAATGTGTATGCATAATAATAATAATAATAATAATAATGATGTTGGCTGGCATTTTTGGGGTATATCACCCACCCACCCTTTCTTCCCAGTAACCGCTTATCCTGTACAGGGTCGCAGGCAATCTGGAGCCTATCCCAGCTGACTATGGGTGGGAGGCGGGGTACACCCTGGACAAGTTGCCAGATCATTGCAGGGCTGACACATAGAGACAAACAACCATTCACACTCACATTCACACCTACAGTCAATTTAGAGTCACCATTTAGCCTAACCTGCATGTCTTTGGACTGTGGGGGAAACCAAAGCATCTGGAGGAAACCCACACGGACACGGGGAGAGCATGCAAACAACACACAGAAAGGCCCTCATCAGCCACTGGGCTCAAACCCAGGACCTTCTTGCTGTGAGATGACAGTACTAACCACTTTTCAGTACTAACTCTTTTCTCCGTGCTCTCATGGAAGGCAGTCACATCTCTCTGCCTCTCCTCTCCCTTATCTTCCCTGCTTTGCGCCTCGTGTCTCATCTGTCTACTGTCTATACTTTTGAGAGACTCTCTCTGCACTGCTCTCCAAACTAAAAATCATGGAATTGATAAACTGGTCTCTTAACGCAATTGACACAATTTTCTCGATGAGAAGCCTGGGTTCAGGGGAACCGTTCTGTCCTGCCGGAATGTTCGCAGCTGGCTACACAATGGATGCGTGGGAGAAGTGGCGGGTCGTGTGCCTGGCAGTTCTTTCTGTGGAGGACATTGAAGACATCTACTTTTTCGGAACCATGATTACAGGTCTTTTGCTGATTGGATTAGGCATTGCCCTGGTTTACTGAGGAAATCAGAAAATGGTGAAAGCTGTCCAAAGCCCCATAAAGCTGCCTGACATGATTGAAGCAGTGGGCAGAGCTTTCGGCACTCAGACTGTGGCTATTCAGAACTTGAACCGCAACATGGATAACATCATGGAGAAGCTTTTGGCTTTGCAAAGGAAATGGATTGATTCAGAGACCAGAATGGACAAACAGAGTAGTCGTGTAAAAGAATGCATCTACTCGCCCCAAGACCAAACAATCCCAATCTTATCTGCTTTTGGCTCCCCCAGACAGCACTGGCCTCGGCCAAGGCCGTTGCTGGAACAACTCCCTCCTGAAGATCACTGCAGTGAGATGCTCTTGCATTCCTTCCCCCACTTCCCATGGTCGCCACTTTTACCCCCAGTGTGACAAGCGGGTGCGCAACCAGCACCGTCATGGCTGCAGGAACGGACAGCTGCTTGCTTGCGCTGGGTTATCTCTACCTCCCCCCACCCCCTCTCCCCCTTACCACCCTCCCCTGATCACGCCCCACCCCCCTCCCCCCTCAAGTCCCGAGTTTTCATGTTGTAAAGTGTACTTGTGTTATTTTGTGCTTATGTGTTGAGGTGTTGTATTTTTTTAATGTTCCCACACTGTACTCCTCACAGGAGCATAGTGTGGGGGTTGCTTTTTTCTCCTCCCCTCTTCTCATGTTACTATGTATTTTTTCTTTTCATCCCTGTCTTCCTGTCCTGTCTACTCCCCCTCTGTCAATTGTATGTATGTGTATATGTAAGGACAGGTTGATGGTTAATTTCGCTGGCACTGACTAGTGACAATAAAGGGTTCATTCATTCATTCATTCATTCACTACACCACCATGCTGCCGGGGGTATATCATATTCATTTCAGCTAGCATGATACTGACCTCGTCTTCAACTCATTCAATATCATGCTAGCTAAATGGAATATATCTGCTATACCGCTCAACGCCAGCCAATATTATTTAATTATTCTCTCCACATTCACTGGATATGAGCAATTGCACACTCTGATTGGCTACTCTACTACTAGACTATCAACTCATATACCATGAGTAGAGAAAAACAAAATGGCAGAACGTGTTGCTGAACCAACCGAGGGCAAAATAAAAACTGTACTCGAAAACAAAATCCCCCAAAAAAACAACAAAATATGGAATGAAAGTATTTGATGGTAAGAATGTATCTTTTTATTTTTCAATCTTGATTATTATTATTATTATTATTATTATAACATTTACCACAAATTGCTACTGTCATTTTTCTGGTTTGTTTACATTCTGAGTGGAAATGATGTTGTCAGCGTTTTGTATAAAGTTTTATTTATTGAATTTGCAAAAAATAAAAATGCTCTGTTTCTCAAAATCCAGTGATAGGTAGAATAAACCACTTATTCTTATCAATCTCATTATGCATAGCTTATAGCCAACTCGGTGCTACGCGCCTCGTCGGCTATCAACTCATGTACAACTCGATTTCGTGGAATTACATCTTATTCGCTATCTTTCAGAGTCAAATACTAAAAAAAAAAGTGCGTACATTATCACTCTACAGCAGGGGTGGGCAATTATTTTTTCCATGGGGCCACATGAGAAACAGAAAATTTTGTGGAGGGCCGGACCAAAAGGCTGAACTAAATTCTGCATAATATTAATTGTATTTATTTATATAAAGCAGTAAATAACATTGTTTTTACAAGCTGCTAAGACTGGTAAGAGTATGGAAAAAACGAGGTTGCCTTCCAAAAAATGTCATTTATTCAATCAAATTTCCCAAAACAATGGTTAACAAAATGTGAACGTTTGTACCTTTTTTTTTCAGTCACATTCACCCCAAAACACAATAAAGACATCACAATATTGTCTTTCTACTCCAAATATCAAGCAAGATACATCATATTATAATAATGATGCCCACATTTGTAGTCTAATCACCTCATTTGGTGTTTTTCAGTTTTTTATTTGTTCAGTGAGAGAAATCTAGTCTGTTGGTCTTTAACGAGTGCATCAGAGTCAGGTTGAATGTCTGAGGTGGCACGGGCGCAGATAGAGGGGGGGACGGGGGGGGATTCGTCCCACCCAGATTTAAATTCACCTCGTTCGGTCCCCCCCACTTATAGGGAGGAAAAAACGTCTATGCTGTCTTTCTTTGCATAAGGCAAACCTCACGGAAAAATCAAAAGACTAATTACCATTCGGTTTATTGAGGTGCACAGCAGTGATTGCATCTCATCTCATCTCATTATCTCTAGCCGCTTTATCCTGTTCTACAGGGTCGCAGGCAAGCTGGAGCCTATCCCAGCTGACTACGGGCGAAAGGCGGGGTACACCCTGGACAAGTCGCCAGGTCATCACAGGGCTGACACATAGACACAGACAACCATTCACACTCACATTCACACCTACGGTCAATTTAGAGTCACCAGTTAACCTAACCTGCATGTCTTTGGACTGTGGGGGAAACCGGAGCACCCGGAGGAAACCCACGCGGACACGGGGAGAACATGCAAACTCCACACAGAAAGGCCCTCGCCAGCCCCGGGGCTCGAACCCAGGACCTTCTTGCTGTGAGGCGACAGCGCTAACCACTACACCACCGTGCCGCCAGTGATTGCATCGTCTCATCTCATCTCATTATCTCTAGCCGCTTTATCCTTCTACAGGGTCGCAGGCAAGCTGGAGCCTATCCCAGCTGACTACGGGCGAAAGGCGGGGTACACCCTGGACAAGTCGCCAGGTCATCACAGGGCTGACACATAGACACAGACAACCATTCACACTCACATTCACACCTACGGTCAATTTAGAGTCACCAGTTAACCTAACCTGCATGTCTTTGGACTGTGGGGGAAACCGGAGCACCCGGAGGAAACCCACGCGGACACGGGGAGAACATGCAAACTCCACACAGAAAGGCCCTCGCCAGCCCCGGGGCTCGAACCCAGGACCTTCTTGCTGTGAGGCGACAGCGCTAACCACTACACCACCGTGCCGCCAGTGATTGCATCGTTTTTTCAAAAAAACAAACAAACAACGACTGTAAGTAAACTGTGCCTTACTTTATCACCTTGCAATTTTTTGATAGTCTGTTCAAAGTAATGTCGTAGTGAAAGTAAAATCATACGGAGTAGAGATGCCTTTCTGGTAGCCTCCTTCTTTCGGTGGTAGCCTGTAGATACAGTGCTCAGAAGGCAGTTTTAATGTTTAATCTGGCGTTCCCTGCCATAATTTCAGCGAGCATATTGTTTCATAAGGAAACTTTGCGAAGAGTTGTTGACTGACTGCCACTCACGCAACACACAGGCATAGTTAGAAAGTCAGGATGCACTGGTTTACACTTTACACACACACACGTAGCCCAGCCTCTCGCTATGTTTAACAGTTGGAACTTAGCGGTTTTAAAACTAGTTTTGCAATTTCTGTGCGTGATGATAATGTGTAAACTTTGGATTTCCATAGGCTATGTTAAAATGTTATCATTGTCCTGGCCTGCAGGTAGTTCCTGGTGATGGCAGTGAGGGAGGTGAAATAACATGTATACACACTACCGTTCAAAAGTTTGGGGTCACCCAGACAATTTTGTGTTTTCCATGAAAAGTCACACTTTTATTTACCACCATAAGTTGTAAAATGAATAGAAAATATAGTCGAGACATTCTTCTGGCCATTTTGAGCATTTAATCGACCCCACAAATGTGATGCTCCAGAAACTCAATCTGCTCAAAGGGAGGTCAGTTTTATAGCTTCTCTAAAGAGCTCAACTGTTTTCAGCTGTGCTAACATGATTGTACAAGGGTTTTCTAATCATCCATTAGCCTTCTGAGGCAATGAGCAAACACATTGTACCATTAGAACACTGGAGTGAGAGTTGCTGGAAATGGGCCTCTATACACCTATGGAGATATTGCACCAAAAACCAGACATTTGCAGCTAGAATAGTCATTTAGCACATTAGCAATGTATAGAGTGGATTTCTGATTAGTTTAAAGTGATCTTCATTGAAAAGAACAGTGCTTTTCTTTCAAAAATAAGGACATTTCAAAGTGACCCCAAACTTTTTGAACGGTTTTGTGTATATATATATATATATATATATATATATATATATACACACACATATATATATATATATATATATATATATACAAAATGGAATCATTTGCTGACAGCTCAGTCCCCCCCAGTTCAAAAATCCTATCTGCGCCCCTGTGAGGTGGAGATGCGAAGCACAGCTGACAGATGATCATCAGTCGATTCGGTGTAGGAATCAGATCTACAGATCGGTTCGGGCTCCGGCGCCTGCTGGTGACGTCACACTATGTGATTAGCTGGACCGTTTGAAGGATGTCGTACAAGTTTGTGGTTGGTCTGGACAAATTACGGAAGTAGTTATCGCGGGATTAGGTTTCGTGGGATTTGATGTCATGTTCATATCGCGTGCATTGCGTTTTTGTTGAACACAACTTCAAATAAAAGCAATGCACATTCAGTCCATGCATGAGGTAAAATTAGAAAATAAGTTTATTTTGTAATTTCTAATTAACCTTACGCGGGCCGGTCAGAATGAACCAAAGGGCCGGATGCGGCCCGCGGGCCGTAAAATGCCCAGGTCTGCTCTACAGTATTGGTGTAACATAAAGCCACTATCTGTATTTGTTTAATGGTCCAAATATCTGTATCTGTCTCTGATTTAAACCCTTTTATTTATTTATTTTTTTAAATTAATCATTATTTCTGGGCGGCACGGTGGTGTAGTGGTTAGCGCTGTCGCCTCACAGCAAGAAGGTCCTGGGTTCGAGCCCCGTGGCCGGCAAGGGCCTTTCTGTGCGGAGTTTGCATGTTCTCCCCGTGTCCGCGTGGGTTTCCTCCGGGTGCTCCGGTTTCCCCCACAGTCCAAAGACATGCAGGTTAGGTTAACTGGTGACTCTACATTGACCGTAGGTGTGAATGTGAGTGTGAATGGTTGTCTGTGTCTATGTGTCAGCCCTGTGATGACCTGGCGACTTGTCCAGGGTGTACCCCGCCTTTCGCCCGTAGTCAGCTGGGATAGGCTCCAGCTTGCCTGCGACCCTGTAGAAGGATAAAGCGGCTAGAGATAATGAGATGAGATGAGAATGAATCATTATTTCTACCACTAGAAACAGTAATAAATAAATAAATAACATTCATATCTGTCTTTATATTTGTTTCGAACAAATCTGTCCATTACGAATAATACATTTGTATTCACTTCAATCTGTTTGTTGTGTTCCTCAACAGAGAACAGAGATGGTGAATGAACACTGATTCAAATTTACATAATATAAAACATACAACACATCATAATACAGAAGCATTTTATTTACAATCACCTTTCAGGGATATTGTACAGATACATCACAACACATAAAAATCATGTACGTAAGTAAGTACAAGCAAGCTAATAAAATACAAACTTTAAAGAAAAAAAAGAAACTATTGTGTTTACTTGTTTAATGGCCGACATTCTTAGAGAAAGTTCCTCGAGGGTTCTTTGAACAGTTAAATGTTCTTAGCTTCGTAAAAATGTTAAACTTAAAAGCCTCTCTAATGAGGAAATTCGATCTTGCAGAAATAAATAATAATAAAAAAAATCAGGTTTCGGAAAAAAAAAGTTTTTCTGCTGATATGGTTTCCTTTAACAGCTCAACTTTAGGAAAATCAGGCTTTGGTAGTTATATGCCGAAGTGAAATGGACATGAGTCAGATCAGTTCAGTTTGTAATCAGATTCCGGCTGTCAAAATGTCTGTGATGCTCCTACCCCGCAGTCAGACTGATCCTTTTCTCCCTTTTCACTATTTAAAATGGGTTTAAAATGCTAGAACTTTATTTGCAAAAGAGAAACACATTTCAGTTCAGGAAAGCCTGTAGGTTTTAGAACTATATATAGTCGAACATGTCAAAAAAAAAAAATGGCCAGGTGAAGAGACACTTGATTTACAGAAACCACTGCTCTCTCTCTCCATCCATCCATCCATCCTTTTCTCAGATGATCTGTACATGCATGGTGTTTGTGATAAAAATCCATCCATTAGCTATGACACCTGTCCATCAGGGTCATGAGGGAAGCTGGAGCCAATCCCAGCTGACATTGGCCAAGAGGCGGGGTTCACCCTGGGCAGATCGCCAATCTATCACAATGGACAATCACTAAACTCACATTCACACCTCATCCGCATGTCTTTGGACTGAGGGAGGAAGCCAGAGCACCCAGAGGAAACCCACACAGGCACGAGGAGAACATGCAAATGCCACACAGAAAGGCCCCAGTTAGCCATGAGGTTCGAACCCAGAACCTTCTCATTGCAAAAAAAAAGTTAAATCTAGATCCTTATGGGTTCCACTAGAAGCACACATTAAATACATTTATATGGTTCTTATAAGAGTGCTTGTCCCAGCACAATGTGCTTTGAATGTGGTTTATTTTGTCTCCACCCCCTTCCAGCCCTTGTTTTCATCTCATCTCATTATCTGTAGCCGCTTTATCCTGCTCTACAGGGTTGCAGGCAAGCTGGAGCCTCTCATCTCTCTCATTATCTCTAGCCGCTTTATCCTTCTACAGGGTCGCAGGCAAGCTGGAGCCTATCCCAGCTGACTACGGGCGAAAGGCAGGGTACACCCTGGACAACTCGCCAGGTCATCAGAGGGCTGACACATAGACACAGACAGCCATTCACACCTATGGTCAATTTAGAGTCACCAGTTAACCTAGCCTGCATGCCTTTGGGGGAAACCGGAGTACCCGGAGGAAACGCACGCGGACAACATGCAAACTCCACACAGAAAGGCCCTCGCTGGCCACGGGGCTCGAACCCGGACGTTTTTGCTGTGAGGCGGCAGCGCTAACCACTACACCACCGTGCCGCCCGCCCTTGTTTTGTATTAGATTTTGATTAGTTTGTCTATTATACCTTCCTGTCTGTCTCCTTGTGAAGTTTTGTTCATTGTTACTTCTGCCAACTTTGCTGGAGGAGATTATGTTTTCGCCTCCGTTTGTTTGCCTGTTCCCAACGTAACTCAAAAAGTAGTGAACGAATTTTGATGAAATTTTGAGGAAAGGTGAACCATGGACCAAGAAACAATTGACTAGATTTTGATGCAGATCTGGATATGTATGTGGATACAGTATTTATTTATTTATTTATTTATTTATTTTACTGTTCCCAAGTGTAACTCAAAAAGTAGTGAATCCTGTTTTTTTTTTTTTTTTGCTTGACCAGGAAATCAAAACATAGCTTTAATATTTTTTCAGAATAAGCTGATATGCTTCATCCTTGGTTTGGATCCATGAGCACACCTCTCTGTACAGTATCTGACTTTAGAAAGGTTGGGTGGTTACCTGTTGAGCACAGGGTATGGTACCCTAGTGTAACTCATCTGTTTAAAGTCCTGAATGGTGTTTTCGCCTTCATACTTGCAGCATGACATAACTAAAATGACAGATATCCATGCTCATTACACTAGATTTAGTCGATACTCTCTGGCAGTACCCAGGTCTGGCAGCCATGGTCAAAAATCTTTTGTGTTCAATGCCATTAAGTTGTGGAATGATCTGTCAAACAGCATTCGGTCAATATGGTCTCTCTCTAGTTTTAAGCACAAAGTAAATAGGCATTTATTTAACTGCCTTCAGACAGTGGACAGCAGGGGGCAGTTTTAAATTATTCTGGTCAGTTTAATTTAACTGGTCTGCGGTTAGCCTTCTGCATGTTCTATGATATGGTTCTTGATGTGATCCTTCTGTAGTGCTCAACTACGGTACATGTTGATACTCTTGGGTGCATTATAATACTATTGTATCTTGCCTTTTATATCCAGGTTGAGCCAGCAATTATTTTTTTGGTGCTTTTAAAGTTTTTTTTTTTAATTATTATTATTATTCTACTCAGTCCCATTTGTATAAATTTAGTATTGATAATACACTAAATTCCATTATTAAATAGTTAACATAGCACCATCCTGAAACTTTTCTTACAACCACAATGGAAATAAGTGTTTTACACTTTGTTGTGCTATCCTTGATTTAGTTTCATGTATTTAGTTCAATTGCACATTAGAATATTGTCCTACTTACATGTAATTTTACCTTAATAAATCTATCTATCTATCTGAATGGATTTGGATGAAATTTGGTGGACAGCTTTAGTATTATCCTACCGTAGGTTCCAGTGGCTTGATTTTGATATGTGGCTTGGAGGAGGTATACACTCTCCCAAATGCCCTTGTTTCTTTACGTTACAATTTCTCATCTTTCATGTCTTCCAATTTTGACCATATCCCTGTTTTCTCATTTGTTAATGATGGATCATCCTTATTTGATGCTGCCTAACTGTGTCTTGACCAAAGCTTGCGATTATGATGATAATTTTGGGTTTGCCTTTAGTAAAGACTTTACTCACTTGCTTCCTGCCTCTGAACAAATGTTACAGCAGTAAGTCCATCCATCCATTATCCGTGACCGCTTATCCTGTACAGGGTTGCAGACAAGCTGGAGCCTATCCCAGCTGACTATGGGTGACAGGCGAGGTATACCCTGGACAAGTTGCCAGATCATCACAGGGCTGACACATAGAGACAGCCAACCATTCACACTCACATTCACACCTACGGTCAATTTAGAGCCACCAATTAGCCTAACCTGCCTTCTTTGGACTGTGGGAGGAAACCCAAGCAGACATGGGAAGAACATGCAAACTCCACACAAAAAGGCCCCCGTCGGCCATTGGGCTTGAACCCAGAACCTTCTTGCTGTGATGCAACAATGCTAATCACTGTGCCACCGTGCTTCCGCAGCAGTAAGTCATTTTCTTCAAATCTCTAATGAATGTAATGGTTTCCAATAGGTTTTGATTTGGATACAGTTCCAGAATATTATAACTCATTCAATCAGTCATTTTCAGTAACCAGATTAGAGTCGCTGTGGATCCAGGGCCTATTCCAGGAACAATGGAGTACACACCCTAGAGTCCTTTGCAGAGAATATATTCAGCGTTTAATAAACTGAACTGTTGTATCCTGATGGGATATTTGCTAGTTATATCTATCTTGCACACAGCCATTAGGTCCATGGAAGCACCAATAAAGTTCAGTGTAGTACCACAAAGCAACCATCAGATTCTGGTTGAATAACTTTAAATCCTATTAATGTGTCTAGAAGATCAAGTTACACCCTTTATAAGACACTGTTAATAACCACTTCCAAGCTAACAGAAGCCCATAATGGTTTCCTTGCATTCCTTTAGATAGTTATAGACACTAGAAAATGTTGACCATATGGTGCTTGCTAGCTAGCCTGATACCTTTAATTACTCAGAAAAAAAAAAAAAGTCTGCAACTCTCTCACTGAAAGAATTAGGAAGCTGTCGTGCTCTGACAACGACATGCGAGCATGTTGGCAGGTCTGACAGAGTTAAACAATGAAATCCATATTGGATTAAATGACATGAAAGGTATGCAGCTCTTGCATCCAGAATCAGTGACTGTTTCTGATAATACAGGCTTATTTATACCTGAGTGAGGACAAATTACCTTTTCTCAGATGATCTGTACATTCATGGCGTTTGTGATGAAAATACACCAACAATATTTGCCACATGCCAGTATGGGTTTCAGAAAGCCAGCTCTGAACCGATTAGCTGAGCTACAAATGACTCAGTGTTTGTATATGTCTGTAATAGACTTGTTAAAAAAAAAAAGTTATATTGGTCATTAAAAGAAACCTGGACATAATATCTAAGCTAAATGGCTGATTCGAATAAAAATGTGAGCAAGCACTAAATACATGCAGTAATCTGCATAATTCTAATTGTGCTTGATTAGATTTGCATAACTCTAACTGTATGGGTGCAGTTTGCATAAATCTAATTCCAGGCTAGCATATTTCATTCCTAACTACACATATGTACATTTCAGTCTGATTTAAACTCAGAGCTGTTCATTAATTGGAGAATTGGGTGACTTGATGCAGTTCTGCTGAAGCAGCAGAAGCGACACTGCCAAAGACAGCACTTATAGTGCAGGTTTTCTGTTTGGAGTCCATCAGCAGCAAATGTCTGGAAGAATAGTCAGTCTGGTGTCTCATATTCTGCCATTTGCTGAGTTGTCAAATCTTTCAAAGGTCACTTACTCCTTCAAACCTAAGAATCCTGTTGCAGGGATGGCTGGTCATGATATTAGCTGTATGGCCTGAAATCTAATATCTATCAAATATCTTGACAGTGAAACTATTAGGTTTGAGCAATGTATTATACCACAAGGTCTCACTTACCCCCTTTCCACCAACATGGGTTAGGTGCTAGTGCCAGTTTGGAGTTGGTTCAACTTGCAAACCTTCTAAAGGCCTCTGCATGCTCTTGCGACAAGGCTTTCGCAGATAGCTTTTCGCAGACAGTTGAAATTTATTGTTGAGCGGGGAGTATAGGCATGTATAGGCGTGTGCAATGTTATTCACCGCCACAACGCAAGGGGGCGCGAAGTCGTGAAATCGCTAGGAGTAGTTGGTGGGTGTGGTTAGTGGAGTGTTTATCTTCCGGTTACTGAGCAACAGGTCATTCAACACCGCTGTCCTTATAATGCGCTGTCCTTATAATGACTTGAACTGGAGTCGTATAGATGTATGCACTTCCTCACTTCCTCGATCAACCGCTCTTCGTGCTGCTCCATCTTCGCTCGTGTTTTTAAAAATGGCGGTTGTGAAAACAAACCAAACCGGGAAAGTAGGGAAGCGGAAGTGCGTGTACAGCGGATGTAGAGTGGACCAATCAGAGCCCTCTTGTCTGCGACACTGTCTGCGAGGCTGTTTGCGGTGGTCATAAATTTTGGGAGGTGCGCGCAGAGCATCTGCGAAGGGGGGGGGGGGGCATTGCAGACACCATCTGCGACGCAGTCTGCGAGGACTGGGTTGTCAGCATAAATTGGCCCTAAGACTCATTTTACTTTTCCTCAGGCTAGAGAGCCAGGTCATTATATCACTGTATGTGTCTGTCTCCACTTTTTCACCAATGGTAGCATCAAGCACAACAACAGTGGCAGACTAGACACTACACTAGCTCTTTTTTTTTTTTTTAAATGGCTGTCACAAAGTTTTAGTTGGTCTTCTTGGTCATGTTAATCCTGCCTGACATAAGCAAGTACTGACTGTAGCGCCAAGCACAACAATGACAGACTAGACACTACACTAGCTCTTTTTATTTTTTATTTTTTTTGAAGTAGCTGTCACAAAGTTTTAGTTGGTTGTGGCAGCAGGGGCGTGGTCAAGAGCCGGTCTGTGACTGGAGGGAAGAGTCAGGGAAGGTAAATGGCAGAATCACTACACCTGATGTCAATTAACCTGTGTTTGTGTGTCTTCCCAGTGACCGTGCTCTATATAAAGAGAGAGAGCAGAGGAAGTGAGCTCTCTCCCCAGCCAGATGACTTGTGTGTGTGTGTGTGTGTGTGTGTGTGTGTGTGTGTGTGTGTGTGTGCGCGCGCGCGCGCGCATGGCTGAGAGAGTGATGTTTGCGTCTGAAAAGAGCAAAATAAACAAAATTACTGAACTTTATTCTGGCCTGCCGTCTTTCTGTGCTCCTCCCCCTCCTACGAACTGCTACAGTGGTGCTGAAACCCGGGAACGAGCACAGGAAAAGAACAGCCCCATGGAGTCCTCCCCCTTTGCAGACCTGGTCCACGCCCTCACCACGACCCAGCAGAGCCAGCACCAGGCACTAGTCACCCTCCGGAAGGAGCAAGAGCACCGGTTCGAGGCCCTGGTGCTGGCGCAGCAGGAAGATCAACAGGTGTTCCGGCACCTCCTCGCGTCGGCGGGGTCCACCATCTCCACCGCCACTGGCCCTTCTTCCCTCACCCTAACAAAGATGGGCCCGCATGATGACCCCGAGGCCTTCCTTGCGCTGTTCGAGCAGGCAGCAGAGGCCTCGGGCTGGCCGGTGGAACAGCGCACAGCATGCCTCGTCCCCCTGCTAACAGGCGAAGCGCAGCTGGCCGCGCTACAGCTCCCCGCCAACTGCCGGCTGGCCTACGCAGACCTTCGCCGGGCCGTCCTCCAGCGGGTGGGGCGCACCCCTGAACAACAGCAACAGCGCTTCCACACTCTGTGTCTGGAGGAAGTCGGCCGGCCGTTCACGTTTGGCCAGCAGCTCCGGGACACCTGCTGGCAGTGGTTGAGGGCCGACAACCGCGACACCGAGGGAATCCTCGATCAGGTGGTGCTGGAGCAGTTCATCGGCCGCCTTTGGCGGCTGTTCCGACGGCAGGACAGTGGACATCCTCTTCTCTTCTCTCCTCTCTCTCTCTCTCTCTCTCTCTCTCCCCCTCTCTCCTCCTGTGTCTCATCCTCACCCCGTTCCCCCATCGCGGAGGCAGGGACCGGCCCCACCCCAGCCGGCTTGTCGCACCTGTGGTGCCCTCCCATTTTTCCCTTCTGTGTCTGTCTCTTCCCCCCCTCAGGTGAGTGAGCCCCAGAGCGCCGGTGCAGAGAGGAAGCCCGGGCCGGTTTGCTGGCACTGCGGGGAGCCGGGCCACCTCCAACAGCAGTGCTCGGCTATGGAAGTGGGCGCGGTGGTTCGGATCCTTGACGCACCAGGAGCCGCCCTCGATCGGGCCGGAACATATTACATACCGGTGAGTATCCAAGGGAATACATATCAGGCGTTGGTGGACTCTGGCTGTAATCAGACCTCAATTCACCAAAGCCTGGTGCAAGATGAGGCATTGGGGGGAGCACAGGGGGTGAAGGTGTTGTGTGTGCATGGGGATGTTCACAGCTACCCTTTAGTGTCGGTCCACATTTTTTTCTGAGGGGAATAATTTAGAGTAAAGGCGGTGGTTAATCCTCGCCTCACCCACTTGATAATTTTGGGGACTGATTGGCCGGGATTCGGGGAATTAATGAGTCATTTAGTGAAGAGTGGGTCCTGCCGTAGTTTAGTAGGGGGAGGTCCCGGTGTCACTTTGGCGGGAGCAGCTGTCACAGAGCCATCTATGTCATCTCCGCGTCAGAGTGAGGAGCCACAGGCTCCTCCTCTCGGGGAATCCCTTGGGGATTTCCCGTTAGAGCAGTCACGAGACGAGACTCTGCGGCATGCGTTTGACCAAGTGAGAGTAATAGATGGTCAAACACTCCAGCCAAACACCACCCCGTCCTTCCCCTATTTTTCTATTATGAAGGATAGATAATACCGAGTGATGCAGGACACTCAGACTAAAGAACAAATCACGCAGCTTTTGATTCCAAAGAGCCACTGGGAATTGGTATTCCAGGCGGCTCACTTTAATCCCATGGCTGGACACTTAGGGCAGGATAAGACACTAGCCCGAATAATGGCCTGGTTCTATTGGCCAGGGATTCGCGGCGATGTCTATAGGTGGTGTGCACCATGCCGTGAATGCCAGTTAGTTAATCCAGCAGCCATTCCAAAAGTGCCTTTGCGCCCTCTCCCATTAATCGAGACCCCGTTCGAAAGAATTGGGATGGATCTCGTCGGGCCATTAGATCGGTCAACACGAGTGTATCACTTTATTTTAGTCCTGGTGGACTATGCAATGCGATACCCAGAAGCAGTGCCTCTTCACAATATCTCAGCATGCAGTATTGCGGAAGCGCTCTTCCGTGTCATCTCCTGACTTGGAATCCCGAAAGAGATTCTGACTGACCAAGGCACCTCGTTTATGTCACGTACACTGAATGAACTGTATGGGTTATTAGGTATTAAGCCGATCCGCACCAGCGTGTATCACCCACAAATGGACGGTTTAGTTGAACAGTTCAATTGCACCCTCAAGAATATAATTAAAAAATTCCTAAGTGAGGATGCACGTAATTGGGATAAATGGCTCGAACCCTTGTTATTTGCAGTGTGAGAGGTCCCCCAAGCCTCCACGGGGGTCTCCCCATTCGAATTATTATATGGGTGTAAGCCGCGCGGCATTCTAGATGTGCTGTGAGAAAATTGGGAGGAAGGACCTTCATCGAGTAAAAACGAAATTCAATATGTTATTGACCTGCGCGCAAAACTCCACACACTCACACACCTAACCCAGGAGAATTTGCGGCAGGCGAATTTGCGGAGAACGGCAAACCCATCTGTATGACAGGGGAACGCGCCTTAGGGAGTTCGCACCAGGAGATAAAGTACTCATACTGTTGCCCACATTGAGCTCCAAATTGATTGCCAAGTGGCAAGGACCCTTTGAGGTCACATGGCGAGTCGGGGATGTCGACTACGAGGTGAGGCAAACGGACAGGGGTGGGGCGCTACAGATTTACCACCTCAATCTGCTCAAACTCTGGAACGAGGAGGTCCCCGTGGCGTTGGTGTCGGTGGTTCCGGAGAAGGCGGAGCTGGGGCCAGAGGTTCAAAAGGGAGCATCGGCATCGAGTACCTCTCCGGTGCCCTGTGGAGACCACCTCTCCCCGACCCAACTCGTGGAGGTTGCCCAGTTGCAGACTGAGTTTTCGGACGTGTTCTCGCCCCTGCCCGGCCGCACCGACCTCATAGAGCACCACACTGAGACGCCCCCGGGGGTGGTAGTGCGCAGCCGCCCTTATCGGCTACCCGAACACAAGAAAAAAGTGGTTCGGGAAGAACTCGAGACCATGCTCAAAATGGGCATCATCGAGGAGTCCCAAAGTGACTGGAGCAGCCCGGTGGTCTTGGTACCCAAGGCTGACGGGTCGGTCCGGTTCTGTGTAGACTATAGAAAAGTCAACGGGGTGTCTAAATTCGACGCATACCCAATGCCTCGTATTGATGAGTTGCTCGATCGACTAGGCACGGCTCGCTTTTACTCGACACTGGATTTGACAAAGGGTTATTGGCAGATCCCCTTGACTCCATTATCCCGAGAAAAAACAGCCTTTTCCACACCGTTCGGCTTACACCAGTTTGTCACACTTCCTTTTGGGCTGTTTGGCTTGCCTGCTATGTTTCAGCGGCTGATGGATAGGGTCCTCCGCCCCCACGCCACCTATGCGGCCGCATACCTCGACGACATCATTATTTATAGTAATGACTGGCAGCAGCACCTACAACACCTGAGGGCCGTCCTTAGGTCGCTGAGGTGAGCGGGTCTCACAGCCAACCCAAAGAAGTGTGCAATTGGGCGGGTGGAAGTACGGTATCTGGGCTTCCACTTGGGCAATGGGCAGGTGCGTCCCCAAATTAACAAGACAGCAGCAATTGCGGCCTGCCCGAGGCCCAAGACCAAAAAGGGGGTGAGACAGTTCCTGGGGCTGGCTGGCTACTATCATAGGTTTTAAGTCTGTAGAGTGTACAGTGGTACACTGTAGAGGCTAGGGTTCTCACACGAACAAAAAGAACACATTACTCCAATTTTAAGGTCCCTTCACTGGCTTCCAGTAAGCTACAGAATTGACTTTAAAGCATTGCTGCTGGTGTACAAATTTCTAAATGGTACAGGGCCCAATTACCTCTCTGATATGTTGCAGCGGCCTAACCCAATCAGATCTACCAGATCGCAGCAGCAAAATTTACTGGTAAAACCTGTTATTAAAACAAAGTGTGGTGAAGCAGCTTTTAGCTACTATGCAGTACAGCTATGGAACCAACTCCCAGAAGACATCAAAAATGCTCCTGCTGTAGGCAGCTTTAAATTTAGATTAAAGACCAAGCTGTTTTCAGATGCTTTCTGCTAACTGATAAATACCATCTTTACATGTTTTAAACTTTACTTAACTTTTACAGTCTCTGCATGTTTTAAACTTTACTTAACTTTTATTTTATTCTGCTGTTTTTTTAACTGAACTTTTACTTCATTTTATTATTTTATTTCTACTATCGTTTAATTACTATTATTTTTTTCTCTCTTCTTCCCCCTTTATTTTATGTAATTTTATTTTCTATTGTTTACTGTTTTGATTTATCTCTGTAAAGCGCATTGAACTGCCACTGTGTATGAAATGCGCTATATAAATAAACTTGCCTTGCCTTGCCTAGGTTTATACCTAATTATTCGGACGCCACCAGCCCACTGACTGATCTCACTAAAAAGGGGGCACCAGATCCGGTCCAGTGGATGGAGCAATGCCAGCGGGCTTTCTCTGAGGTGAAGGCTGCACTGTGTGGGGGGGCCACTGTTACACTCCCCTGACTTTTCTCTCCCTTTTATGTTACAGACCAATGCGTCGGACAGGGGGCTGGGGGCCGTTTTGTCCCAGGAGGTGGAGGGGGAGGACTGTCCAGTGCTGTACATCAGCAGAAAGCTGTCGGTACGCGAGGGGCGCTACAGCACCATCGAAAAGGAGTGCCTTGCAATCAAGTGGGCGGTCCTCGCCCTCCACTACTACCTGCTGGGACGCCCTTTCACCCTCTGTTCGGACCACGCGCCCCTCCAGTGGCTCCACCGCATGAAGGATGCCAACGCACGGATCACCCGTTGGTATCTGGCACTCCAACCCTTAAACTTCAAGGTGATCCACAGGCCGGGGGCGCAGATGGTTGTGGCAGACTTTCTCTCCCGTCGGGGGGGGGGGGAGTTGGCTGCAGGCCGGACAGCTGCCCGGCCTGAGTCGGGCAGTGGGGTTATGTGGCAGCGGGGGTGTAGTCAAGCGCCGGTCTGTGACCGGAGGGCGGAGTCAGGGAAGGTAAGTGGCAGAATCACTACACCAGATGTCAATTAACCTGTGTTTGTGTGTCTTCCCAGTGACCGTGCCCTATATAAAGAGAGAGAGAGCAGAGGAAGTGAGCTCTCTCCCCAGCCAGACGACTTGTGTGTGTGTGTGTGTGTGTGTGTGTGCGCGCGCATGGCTGAGAGAGTGACGTTTGCGTCTGAAAAGAGCAAAATAAACAAAATTACTGAACTTTATTCTGGCCTGCCATCTTTCTGTGCTCCTCCCCCTCCTATGAACTGCTACATTGGTTTTCTTGGTTGTGTTAATCCTGCCTGATGTAAGCAATTCTTGGTTCTCGACCAGCCAAGTGTTGGTGCTGCTCTCAAACCAGTTTTCCTGGCTAAGAGCCAGTTCTTTGGCTGTCAAAATATGCAAAGAATTTGTTCAAGATTAAGTACCGACTGCAAACCAGCCCTCATTGTTACATTACCTTGACATTTAGCAGACACTCTTATCCAGAGCATTGTACAACATACCCAGAGCAGCCTGGGGAGCAGTTGGGGATTTGGTTGGGTTTGGTGCCTTGCTCAAGGGCACTTCAGCCATTCCTGCTGGTCCAGAGAATTGAACCAGCAACCTTTTGGGCCCAACATTGCTTCTCTAACCATTAGGCCGTGGCTTCCCCCTTCTCTAACCATTAGGCCATGGTGGAAAAGAGGTATTTGATGCCTTGATAAAAATGATGTAAGGCAATCTATTATAAAACTACACTTAAAAAACATTTAGGCAGCTGTATTTGTTATTTCAAATTCATGCCCATAGTTCATAATGCTTTGACTTATGGCATGGTTCCATAAAAACATGTCAAACAGAAAAGTGGCATTCATTCAAACTTAAAAAAAAAAAGCTCTAGACTTTTTTAGTCATTTGTACCTGCCAACATTTTCTTTGTCTATCAAGTTTTACTTTTGCTTCCAAATAATCCACCTCATTCACATTCATTACACACATAACAGTATTTCATATGCACCTCAATCTCAATAACTGAACCACTCCCAATCACTGATGACATGTTATGGATGTGTCTGAAAATATCATCAATACAATGGAAATTAAGTATCACTCTGTGTAATCACCTGACATGATTGTCATTGATAGGCTGCGCGGATCTACACTCTAGGCTAGAAAGAAATCAGCCACATCCTCGCTTCTTGGTTCTTCAGTCCAAGTTATTTTTCCTACAACCATTGGTGGTGCTATAGTGCCCGATTCCAAAAAAATAGAAAATAATCCAAGACATTTGTTAACAGCAAATATGCAAAATGATACCAAAAATCAAACCTTATTTTGCTTTAATTTTGTGTTTGAAATACAGGGAGATGTTCTTTGCCCTGCTAGCACATTTATCTACTGGTGGATGCCCTCATTCAGGATAAGTACAAAATGTGATTACAGATTAAAGCTGGTTCAAACAAGTGCAAGAGCTGTCTCATCAGTAACTTAAAAGGACAAGTCAAACTTGAGTAAATCTATAAATGTTAAATGTCAGGGCTGTGAAATACAAAGAAATGTCATCCTGGTGTTGAGCTTTTCTTATTAAGTCCTTCTTTTGACTTTTGTGGTTGGAATAAAGAGATGAAGCAATTTTGACTGAAGGTGGAAACTGCCACTGAGGTTCCAGGAGACTGAGGCAGAGAGCTTTGGTTTGGTCAGATCTCAGAGAAGGTCACATCAGGCACCCTATAGTTGGTGTTTGGGTGGAGTTCTGAATCAAGGAACATGGACAACGTGTTGCAGAACCAAGACTAAGACAAAAGTTTGGAGCTTTAGTCTTGCTACACCATGGAATCAGTGAAATTTATACTGTATATTTCAAAACAAATGGTTTCTCAAGTGTTCTTTTGGGATGTTTTACTGTTTGTTTTAGTACTCCAGGGTTCTAACTAGACCAAAGTATCAGCATAGTGGCACCAGTCATAATGACCAGGGGTTTGGGGTCCACCTTAGGCACCCAAAAGCTCAAGGATTCTACATGCTCAGAGATGCATTCTAGTGCATTTTCTGGCACTTGCAGGCCTCCCTGAAAGTCACTTTTTTTTTTTTTTTTGGTAATACTCATGAGATTTTTTTTTTTTTGCCAAAAGTTTCTGTGATTTGTTTTTGACTGAAGAATTATTATAATTAATATTCAACTATATTGGTGACATATTTCTCTCTCTTGTCTATCATGTTTCAATGAGGACCACTGACATCTCCCTCATTTACTGTTTGTTATGTGTTCGTATATGGCTGATGAGGCCAATGCAAGCTCGGAACCCCCTCCTGTATGTGGAGCATACATGATCTGCATGATCTGGTATTAGGCTGCTGCTGCTAGCACTCATTTTCCTGCTAGATCTCTTCTCTTCTGCTGCTTCAGTGAGACGCTGCTCGGACCGCAGGGCACAGCTGTGTATTTGAGCTCTCCATCCTGGTCTGTCTGCCTCCTGTCTTCCCAGGTGTCCAGGTTGATGCCAAAGCTCCTTTTGGACTCCTTTAGGCTGTCTTTAAAGCACTTCTTTGGGCGGCCATGAGAGCACTTCCCTTCACACAGTTCGCCATAGAACAGTCTCTTTGGAAGTCAGTCATTAGGCATACGGACAAGATGTCCTGCCCATCCAAGCCAGGCCTTCTGAAGCAGGCAATGGATGCTTGGTAGTCCTGCACATTCAAGAACTTCTGTGTCTGGGATTCAGTCCTGCCACCGGATATGCAACAGGTGCCACAGACAGGTGGTGTGGAAGTGCTGGAGCTTTCTGGCCTGGCTTGCGTACACAGTCCAGGTCTCACAAGCATACAACAGTGTTGGTAAGATGACCGCCCTGTACACTTTCAGCTTGGTTTCTAGGCTGATGCCTCTGTGCTCCCAGACTGTGGAACACAGTCTGAAGAAAGCTGCACTGGCCTTTGCGATCCGGCTGGTCACTTCGACGTCAGCACAGACATCTCTGGACAGTGTGCTGTCAAGATACATGAACTTGCTGACCACCTCAAGTCTCTGCCCTTGAACTTGAATGTCAGGCTCTGTGTACTCCTTGCCTGGTGCCAGCTGGTACATTACTTCGGTTTTCTTAGTGTTGTTGGTGAAGCAGAAGTCATTAGAAAGGAGTAGAAAGGAGGTCCATACAAGCCTGCATGCCAGATTCAGAGCTGCTGCTCAAGACACAGTCATCGGTGAACAGGAATTCATGAATGACGTCATTTAGGACCTTGGTCTTAGCCTGGAGTCGTCATAGGTTGAACACACCACCATCCATGCAGTACCTGATGAGGATACCAACGCTACAGTCTCTGAAGGCATCTGTCAGCATGGCGGTGAACATCATGCTGAACAGGGTCGGTGCCAGGACACACCCCTGTTTCACACATCTGTTTCATGTTTCAGGCATCTGATACCTCTCCATCATCCAGGACCTGTGCATGCATTCCTTCATGGAACTGTCTGACCATGGTGACAAACGTGTCAGGGCAGCCAAACTTGGACATGATTTTCCACAGTCCTTCCCAGCTCACGGTGTTGAAGGCTTTTGTCATATCCACAAAGGTGATGTACAGGTCATGTTCCTGTTCCTGGCACTTTTCCTACAGCTGGTGTGCGGCAAACATCATGTCTGCTGTTCCTCATCCGGTTCTGAACCCACACTGGCTTTCTGGCAGGTAACCCTGCTCAAAAAAGGTGTGGGATCAGGCGATTCAGCAGGACTCAAGCCAGGATCTTTCCAGCTATGGACAGCAGGGAAATCCCACGATGATTGTTGTACACTTGACGGTTGCCTTTCCTCTTGTACAGGTGCACAATAGAGGTGTCTTTCAGCTCCTGGGAGATTGCTTCTTGATCCCACATGGTTTGAAAGAGCTCGGTGAGCTTAGTGATGAAGGGTTGAACACCCGCCATGTACACCTCTGCTGGGATGGCATCAGCTCCTAGAGCTTTTCCAGAGGAAAGAAGGTTGATAGCCTTCTCTGCCTCGGACTCAGTGATGGGGTCGGCTAGCTCCTCGTTGATGTCTACCTGGGGCATCCGCTGGACTGCCATCGCGTTGATGGCAGATGGCCGGTTCAGGACACTGCAGGAGTGCTCAGCCCATCATTTGAGGATCTGTGTCTTGTCAGTTAGGAGGGTGGCACCATCAGCACTGTAGATGGGTGAGGTGCCAAAGGGTTGTGGTCCATACAGAGTGCATAGGGCATTGAAGAAGTGGGGGTCATGTTTTGAGGCATAGATCTCAATCTCCATTGCTTTTCTGCTCAGCCAGCAGTCTTGCATCTCTCTCAGCTTGGCCTGGAGAGTTCTGCGAGCCTCTGAAAAGGCTGCTTTCTTGGGATGGGATGAAGGCTCTTCCTGGTGAGCCTTGTGTATTTGTCACTTCTTCTCAATGAGCTGCTGTATCTCCACATCATTCTTGTCAAACCAGTCCTTGTGCTTGCGCTCAGAGGGATCGAGGTGGGAGAGGGCTGTGGTGTGGACCAGAGCTCGGAAGGCTGAGATTCAGGACACCATACAGTGCTTTGCAAAAGTTTGGGCACCCCGGTCAAAATTGCTGTTACTGTGAACAGTTAAGCAAGTTGAAGATGAAATGATCTCCAAAAGGCATAAAGTTAAAGATGACTCATTCCCTTTATATTTTAAGCAAAAACAATTTTTTTTTAAATTTTCATCTTTTACATTTTCAAAATGACAAAAAAGGAAAAAGGCCCGAAGCAAACGTTTGGGCACCCTACATGGTTAGTACCTAGTAACACCCCCTTTGGCAAGTATCACAGCTTGTAAACACTTTGTAGCCAGCTAATAATCTTTCAGTTCTTACCTGGGGGATTTTCACGTATTCGTCCTTGCAAAAGGCTTCCAGTTTGACAAGTTTCTTGGGCTGTCTTGCATGCACTGCTCTTTTGAGATCTATCCACAGATTTTCAATGATGGAGTCAGGGGACTGTGAGGGCTAGGGCAAAACCTTCAGCTTGTCCCTCTTGAGGTATTTCATTGTAGATTTTGAGGTGTGTGTTTTGGCTCATCATCTTATTGTAGGACCCATCCTCTTTTTACCTTCAACTTTTTTACAGATGGTGTGATGTTTGCTTCCAGAATTTGCTGGTATTTATTCGAATCCATACTTCCCTCGACCAGCGAAATGTGCCCTGTGCCACTGGCTGCAACATAACCCCAAAGCATGATCGAGCCACATCCATGCTTCAGAGTTGGAGAGGTGTTCTTTTCCTGGAATTTGGCACCCTTTTTTCTCCAAACATACCTTTGCACATTGTGGCCAAAAAGTTCTATTTTGATTTCATCAGTCCACAGGACTTGTTTCCAAAATGCATCAGGCTTATTTAGATGTTCATTTGCAAACTTCAGATGCTGAATTTTGTGGCTAGAATGCAGGAAAGGTTTTCTTCTGATGACTCTCCCATGAAGGTCATATTTGTTCAGGTGTCGCTGCATAGTAGAACAGTGCACCACCACTCCAGGTTCTGCTCAATCTTTCTGAAGGTCTTTTGCAGTCAAACAGGGTTTTTTTTATTTGCCTTTCTAGCAATCCAACAAGCAGTTCTTTCAGAAACTTTTCTTCATCTTCCAGACCTCACCTTGATCTCCACTGTTTCTGTTAACTGCCATTTCTTGATAACATTACAATCTGAAGAAACAGCTACCTGAAAGCACTTTGCTACATTCTTGTAGCCTTCTCCTGCTTTGTGAGCATCAATTATTTTATTATTCAGAATGCAAGGGAGTTGCTTAGAGGAGCCCATGGCTGTTGATTTTAGGGACAAGTTTGAGGAGTCAGAGACTTTATACAGCTTTGAAATCTGCATCATCTGACCTTTCCTAACAAAGGATTTGAACAAGACACTGCTCAATAAGCTAATTAAGGTCTGGAACCTTGATAAAAGTTACCTGAGAACTCAAATGTATTGGGGTGCCCAAACTTTCGCATGGTGTTCCTTTTCTTTTTTTACTCTCCAATTGTACAAAACAAAAATAATACACAAATCTTGCAGAAAACGCTGAAAAGAAATGTGTTGTCTTTACCTTTATGCCTTTTGGTGATCAGTTCATCTTCTGCTCACTTAACTGTTCACAGTAACAGACATTTTCAGTAAGGGTGCCCAAACTTTTGCATGCCACTGTATTCTTATATGGAGGCAACATATTCTTATTCCCTATATATGTCACATCTGGTGACATATTTAGGGAATAAGAATAAAACAACCAGTTGATGTTCACTAAGTGTCAGCTTTATTTTCAGCTTCAGCCATTCAATTACAATACATGACTATTCAGATCTAACTTGGGGACTGGCATGGATTATGTGCATAGTGCGTAAGCGTCTCTTGACACAGATGGCACTTTACCGCGAACACAGCATAAGAAGGAGGTAAACCGGACTAGCATGAGCAGTGACGATCTCCACATGGAACTACTCGGGCAGCTATGCACTGGGCGCTAATGTGGATGGGGAGTGGAGTATGTCCACTCATATACTGTAGAACATTCACATGGCAGCACGCTGTCACTGCCGTGTGGGGATAGCAAGAGAAAATGAAACAAAAGACCACATTTTTAATATTGACAAGTCTTTTTATTAATGTTGTGGCAACTTTTATAGGTGTGTCAGCAATATTGTGGCCGCAGTGATAAGGAAACATTTGTGTATCAGCCTGAAATGCTGAAAAGGCCTAGTTAGAATCCTGGTACTCTACATAGAACCTTAAGGAACAGGGACCCTTAAGCTTATCTGCCCACTGTGTAACTGTGTATCAGTCTAGACCAACCCAGGCTGTGTACTGTCTAACCTGGGGTTAGCTGTTGGAGGGTTTTTTCCCCCCCTCCTTGTTTGTTCATTTGTATGGCTGTTTTTCTTCCTTCACCCAAATGAGGATGGGTTCCCTTTTGAGTCTGTTTCCTCTCAAGGTTTCTTCCTCATGTTGTCTGAAGGAGTTTTTCCTTGCCACCATCACCAGAGGCTTGCTCATTAGGGATAAATTAGGGATAAAATTAGCTCATGTTTAAAGCTTTTAATTTTCTGTAAAGCTGCTTTGTCACAATGTCTGTTGTTAAAAGCAGGGCTTTGAACTGGAATTTTTTTTCCTATTGGTTCGTTCCGAACAGAAACGGAATTTTAACGTTTCCGGTTTTGGGTTCCACCATTAAATAGACGTTCCCGAACCGGTTAGAACAAAAAAATTTCGTTCCCGGAATGGTTAATTACGTTCCCTGTCAGCGGTTTAACAAATGGCTATAAAACTATGTCTCTGTCTCATCCAGCTTAAGCCAAATATAGGCTAATTCTATTACAACCTTCATTAAATAAGACAAGAAATAATTCAAAACAATTATTATTTCAAATGTTGGTGATTTGGATTCTCAGTATGTCTTCCCATCTACACAAACAGAAAAAGTGCCAAAAATGAAAAGATAATTTGTTTAGTGTGTTACCAAAGGCTAGTCAGGCCCTATACAGGGCTACCGCATGACGTCACCGCGCCGCGAGATTTTGTTAGGCGCCATATTGGAAGACCAAGTACACATCTATGCAAGTACATACATACATAAAACAAACTACACCTGAAATGTAGCCAGGGCCGGTTCTGCCCTAATCTGGACCCGGGTGCAACATCGCGCAACCCCCCCCCAAAAAAAAACAGTCTAAATCAGGACAACCATCACATAACTATAACTATAAACATTTTAGATCAACTATTTTAACTAAATGGGCTATAATAAATAAGCCTGCAGGCAGCCACGGCGGGCTGCCTCAGAAAAGTAACCATTTGTCCTACCTTAAAACTCGTTTTGCATTTTCTGCCTCCTTTTTTGTATTTTCGACCCTCCGTTTATTTTCTTTCCTTTTCTGAAAATCCGATTTGTGTCCAGACATTTTGTTCTGCTGCCAACGAACTAACTCGTCAGGTCTCGTCTCTCGAGCCCGCGATGATTCCCGTGGGAAGGGCAACAATTGATACATTTTTACAAACAGCCAATAGGGAGGTTGCATCGTTCAGGCTCTTCTTTGCTCAGACACTCAGTAATGCACTTACTCACTAGTAGTCCATCTTCCCGCTCTCTCCATTCAATCAGCGAACGTCACACAGGAAGTGAACCCCAGCGGGTCATAGAAACTTGCGCAGGAGAAGAATGACTATTTGTAGGCTACAGAAACTTTGAGGAACGAAATAAAAACCGGTATTAACCGGTTACCATTATTTTTAATAAGCGTTTCTGTTCCGGAACATAAAAAATAATAAAGTTTCTGGTTTCGTTTCTGTTCCATGTGAAATAGAAAAAGTTCCCGGTTTTCGTTTTCGTTCCTTGAACCGGTTCAAAGCCCTGGTTAAAAGTGCTATACAAATAAACTTTACTTGACTTCCTTGGCTGTTTGTTGAGTATTGATACTTCAATAGAGTATTGCACTAAGTATTATTCCGTCACTTGTTCAGTTGGCACTAGAACTTTCTTGTCTAGAAGTTCAGCACTTGTTGTATGTGACTTTTGCACTTGTTGTATGTTGCTCTGGATAAGAGTGTCTGCTAAATGTCATGTAATGTAATGACCAAACTGAAAACACGTCAGTATATAAAAAGATTTAAAAAGCTGTCACAGGTTTCACACGCTTGGCCCACGTTGTTAAGTAATAAATGAGAATAGGAATGGACTTATTTATCACTGGAAATAGATGTACAGATTTATATTATTATATGTTCCTTGTATAATATTTCACTGATTATAGGTGTGAGGTTCTGCAGCTAGAAGCTAATAGGATAATGGCAAATGTCTTGGATTAACATTGCAAGGCAATTGACACAAAGGGTTATGTTCATCTGCAGGTAATTATAGTCATATGAAAAGCTTTAAAATTGCGTAATTTGAAGATAATCAGTTCTCTATTTGGCATTCGGGCTTTTCTCTCAGTTATCAGTGTGAATATGAGCGTTAATAATGCAATCGCACTCACACACACACACACACACACACAACGCTCTCTGTCATTTTCTCACCCAGTTTCTGCATGCAGGAGTGCAGGCGTGTCTCCAGTAACAGGACTCTCTGCCGGAGCTCCTCGTAGTCATAGGCTCCCATTTCCTCCTGGATGGCCATGAGTACCAGTGACAGGTTCCTCACCTCGTCTCTGAGCCTCAGGATCATCTGCGCATCCGTTTTATACTGCTCCAGCACCGGCAACAGGGGGAGCAGTTGAGTCACCTTGTCCTTTAGGTCCTAGTAGAGAAACAGAAAAGAAACACTTTGGCTTCATCTCCTTTCACTTCTATTATTGGTTCAGTTCTTTGGAAGATAAGAAACCAAACGGAAAATTGGCTGCAGTTCACCGGTTGTGTCCAATATCATGCAGCGTAGAAAGAGTAGGAAAGATATGCACAGTTTTCAGTATCAACTTCAACTTCAATGAAGCAAAACTAGGAAAAGCTATTCAAGCTTAGTGTATATCTGATTCCATTTCCCATACATATGCTAAATTATTCTATCCACATTCATTGTATATGAGCAATCGCATGCTCTGACTGGCTACTCTACTATGAGGCTGTCAGCTCATATACAGTACCATGAGTAGAGAAAAACAAAATGGTAGCATGTGTTGCTGACCCAACCAAGGGTGAAATAAAAATTCTACTCGGGGGGAGTAAAAAAAAAAAAAAACATTCAAAAAAAAAAAAGCAATGTAATAAAGCAAATGTAATTCAGTCTTTATACACTGTAGAGCTTAAATCAGTAAGTGTAAGTAAAACACTCACATTAATCTCATCATTTTCCTCCATATTTATCTAACTCCCTAAGTTGCTCCCAGGTTTGTTTCAATTTGGCATATTAACATGATGTCACTTGGACTTTTTTTTTTTCCAGAAGGAAATACAATCAACATTCATAATCAAATCACAGCTCAGAAACCATTTCCTGGGGACCTTAATTCAAAGAGTTAACATGTAACTTGAAGTCTGTCCTCACCCAGATGTTGAGAGTTCAGATTAAAACAGAATTCCAGTTGTATCAAAACCATTTAGACATACTTTATAACAAAGCACAAAGTAGCCAAAGACTTCATCTTTTGTCTTAGGTTTACAGTAGGTTGTGTAATTTCTTATGACTACCTTCATATGAAATCAAATAACATCCAAATACAACTTCTTCATTCGTTTATATTTGCATGGCTACTGTATTTCAGGAGATGAAATTTGCCAATCCATTATCAGTCGGAAACACTACATTCATTACTGTTACATGCAGTAAAGTATCAACAGTTCACCACTTTTCCCTGGTCAGGGTTGTGGTTTATCCAGAACACTGGGCACAACACCCTGGATGGCAAGTAACATCATCTCTAGGGACACACCAATGTACAGTGGTGCTTGAAAGTTTGTGAACCCTTTAGAATTTTCTATATTTCTGCATAAATATGACCTAAAACATCATCAGATTTTCACACAAGTCCTAAACGTAGATAAAGAGAACCCAGTTAAACAAATGAGACAAAAATATTATACTTGGTCATTTATTTGTTGAGGAAAATGATCCAATATTACATATCTGTGAGTGGCAAAAGTATGTGAACCTTTGCTTTCAGTATCTGGTGTGACCCCCTTGTGCAGCAATAACTGCAACTAAACATTTCCGGTAACTGTTGATCAGTCCTGCACACCAGCTTGGAAGAATTTTAGCCCATTCCTCCATACAGAACAGCTTCAACTCTGGGATGTTGGTGGATTTCCTCACATGAACGGCTCGCTTCAGGTCCTTCCACAAGATTTCGATTGGATTAAGGTCAGGACTTTGACTTGGCCATTCCAAACATTAACTTTATTCTTCTTTAACCATTCTTTGGTAGAACAACTTGTGTGCTTAGGGTCATTGTCTTGCTGCATGACCCACGTTCTCTTGAGATTCAGTTCATGGACAGATGTCCTGATATTTTCCTTTAGAATTTGCTGGTATAATTCAGAATTCATTGTTCCATCAGGTGGCACGGTGGTGTAGTGGTTAGCACTGTTGCCTCACAGCAAGAAGGTCTGGGTTCGAGCCCCGCTGCCGACGAGGGCCTTTCTGTGTGGAGTTTGCGTGTTCTCCCCGTGCCCATATGGGTTTCCTCCGGGTGCTCCGGTTCCCCCACAGTCCAAAGACATGCAGGCTAGGCTAACTGGTGACTCTAAATTGACCGTAGGTGTGAATGGTTGTCTGTGTCTATGTGTCAGCCCTGTGATGACTTGGCAACTTGTCCAGGGTGTACCCCGCCTTTCGCCCATAGTCAGCTGGGATAGGCTCCAGCTTGCCTGCGACCCTGTAGAACAGGATAAAGCGGCTAGAGATAATGAGATGAGACATTGTTCCATCAATGATGGCAAGCTGCCCTGGACCAGATGCAGCAAAACAGGCCTAAACCATGATACTACCACCACCATGTTTCACAGATGGGATAAGGTTCTTATGCTGGAATGCAGTGTTTTCCTTTTTCCAAACATGACGCTTCTTATTTAAACCAAAAAATTCTATTTCAGTCACATCCATCCACAAAACATTTTTCCAATAGCCTTCTGGTTTGTCCACGTGATATTTAGCAAACTGCAGACGAGCAGCAATGTTCTTTTTGGAGAGCAGTGGCTTTCTCCTTGCAACCCTGCCATGCACACCATTGTTGTTCAGTGTTCTCCTGATGGTGGACTCATGAACATTAACATTAGCCAATGTGAGAGAGGCCTTCAGTTGCTTAGAAGTTACCCTGGGGTCCTTTGTGACCTTGCTGACTATTACACGTCTTGCTCTTGGAGTGATCTTTGTTAGTCGACCACTCCTGGGGAGGGTAACAATGGTCTTGAATTTCCTCAATTTGTACACAATCTGTCTGACTGTGGATTGGTGGAGTCCAAACTCTTTAGAGCTGGTTTTGTAACCTTTTCCAGCCTGATGAGCATCAACAACGCTTTTTCTGAGGTCCTCAGAAATCTCCTTTGTTCGTGCAATGATACACTTCCACAAACATGTGTTGTGAAGATCAGACTTTGATAGATCCCTGTTCTTTAAATAAAACAGGGTGCCCACTCACACCTGATTGTCATCCCATTGATTGAAAACACCTGACTCTAATTTCACCTTCAAATTAACTGCTAATCTTAGAGGTTCACATTCTTTTGCTACTCACAGATATGTAATATTGGATCATTTTCTTCAATAAATAAATGACCAAGTATGATATTTTTATCTCATTTGTTTAACTGGGTTCTCTTTATCTACTTTTAGGACTTGTGTGAAAATCTGATGATGTTTTAGGTCATATTTATGCAGAAATATAGAAAATTCTAAAGGGTTCACAAACTTTCAATCACCACTGTATTTGGAAGGTGTTAAGAAACTGGAGAACCCAGAGGAAACCGACATGGATGCAGGAAGAACATGCAAAATTCCACATGGACAGCAAAAAAAAAAAAAAAAATCAGGATCAAACTCCAGACCCTGAAGCTGAGCTGCAACAACACTACCTTCCACACCTTCCTTTCTTTCAGAGTAACATCTTTACATATGTTCTGATTGGTCATAATTCACCAATAGATAAAGATAAATAAACAAATAAAATAGATTGTGCTTTGTAAAATGTGTGTAAAGCTATTCACAGGTCTTGGTTTGGAGGTATCCATTTTGGGGTTCTTGGGTACCAAATTTAACAGAAATTTAGCATGAAGGTGTGAACAACAGACAAAAGTAGCAGTACATGGTGATGACTTACAGACTTAAAACTACCATGAGAGTGTAAGGTAGTAATGTAACCTATACAGCTAGGGTTACAGTGGTCCTCTGGTAACCATGAGAGCTTACCTTTCCACTCACATCTGTATTGCAGTATGCCTTGCCAGATGGTAGTAGGTACCATTTTTATGATGGTCATTGGTATGACCCAACCGTAAGTAGGACTCGCGATCTCCCGGTCAAGAGGTGGACACACTAACCACTAGGCCAACTCGCAGTCTATTAGTATACATACAGGACACTTTTTCAATGGAAAAAAAATCATGCATTTTATTCCCTTCTTGCAGGTTTCATTCATTTGGTTTGATAGCATGCAATATTGTTAGCATATCGCTTATCCGAGGTGTATTACATCACTCTACCCAATGGAGAATGTGCGTTCAATATGGTTTACGATATTGCATGGTTGTCAAGACAACATGATGTCACATGTTGGAGATGTAAAACTTACGCACTAGTGAGCAACTGTGACAATTTGTAAACAAACCTGTCTGCCAGGCGGCACGGTGGTGTAGTGGTTAGCACTGTCGCCTCACAGCAAGAAGGTCCGGGTTCGAGTCCCGTGGCCGGTGAGGGCCTTTCTGTGTGGAGTTTGCATGTTCTCCCCGTGTCCGCGTAGGTTTCCTCCGGGTGCTCCGGTTTCCCCCACAGTCCAAAGACATGCAGGTTAGGTTAACTGGTGACTCTAAATTGACCGTAGGTGTGAGTGTGAATGGTTGTCTGTGTCTATGTGTCAGCTCTGTGATGACCTGGCGACTTGTCCAGGGTGTACCCCGCCTTTCGCCCGTAGTCAGCTGGGATAGGCTCCAGCTTGCCTGCGACCCTGTAGAACAGGATAAAGTGGCTAGAGATAATGAGAGAGAGAATGAGATGAGACCTGTCTGCCAGGTTTGCTTCATTAAATACAGAAGATTTTGAGAGAATTTTGAAAGAGAAAGATGAGTTGAACACTTGAAAGGAATGTGTATGTATCATAATAATTATAATATTGGCTGGCTTTTTTTCTTAGTATATCAGATATATTCCATTCAGCTACTCATCTTCAACTCATTTAATATTACACTAGCTGAATTTAATATATTTGATATACCACTCAATGCCAGCCAATATTATTTAATTAACAGATAATGTGTTCTAAACAAATACAAATATGAACAGGAGTTACACTACTTGCCATTTATTTATTTATTTATTCGCTTGCCAGAAAGGTTCACAAGACATCTGTTTGAATCTAGACATGTTCATTGAGATTGGGATCCTGTGAGATACAACAAAAATGTTAGAAAAGCAGGAGGTTTTTACTTTTGAGTGGTCAGATACGAAAGATTGCATATTGACGTGAATACGAATATACATTTACAGCATATGTTCATTCTTAGACACTGCCTAGTCAGGGTTGCAGTTTATTAGTCCACTAGTTTGTTTATAGATTGGGAAATAGAGCCAACCAAATTTGTGAGAAATTGTCATGGGCAAGCACTAACACAAATTATTTAAAAAACAATCCCTTCCAGATTAGTGCATGACCACTTTAGGCTTGAATCTGAAGATAGATTCAGTTCTAAATATATGGAGCAATACGATATATGCTATATTGGATTTATGTAAATTGAGTAGTTTGTAAACTTAGCAGAAAATTACATTTGCACTAAGCTACAATCAGCCAAGGGCTATAGACACGGAGATCGATGCTTCCCAATGCACCTTAAGGGCCTACTTAGTACTGGGGTGGGAGACTGCCTGGGAAGACCAGGTCCTGGCACAGGAGGGACTCTGACTTTGAAGCTACAATCAACAATTAATCTATAGTCAAGTTCAACTGTCTGCTGTAAATTTATTTAAAAAGTGTCATGAGTGTTCTGTTTCTGCTTGTATTATTATGCCATTGCATATTGTTATGACTGCAAGCTGATGTAGCAGTTAGCATGCCTGCCTCTTGACCAGGAGATTGTGAATTCTACTCATGGTCAGGTTATACCAAAGACCATTATCAAAAAAGGTACCTACTGCTGTCTGTCAAGGCACGTTGTAATGCAGATGCGAGTAAGGAGTCAAACAATCATGGTTACCAGAGGACTGGCCCCCCAGCGAAACCCAAGCTATGTAATAGATGAGAGGCCAAGGGCTATGGAAATGGAGATCAGCACCACCCACCTCACTCAGTGCCTGGTTAGTACTGGGACATGAGACTGCCTGGGAAGATCAGGTCCTGGCACTTTAATTTTGATATTGTTATGACTTCACTGCATGCTGAGGCATGAGCCCTCACAATGTTCACTCATTTCAGATTGATGACCATCCATGTGGATTTTGCACATCTGTTGAAACAATGTCCTTACTATTGACTTATTTTGTTCCTGTCTTGGTAGAAAAACGTTTGCAGTTAGTAAGCCCATGTGGCATCTGTGACTTTGAGAAAGGACTTGGGAACAGATGGAGCAGTAGATCAGATTAATAATTAAAAATGAATGCAGATCTACAAAACAGCATGCAGTTATAGACGGCATGCTTTGAGAAAAAGGGAATTGTATGTGCCTTAGGCCATTTGAGTGGGTAGTCTGGCAGAGCTCCTGGCACAATAACATGGGCATGTCAAGCCCAGTAGGTTCATTCTAGATTGTGTTTCTTCAGCCCGATGTTACAACTCAATGCTTTTGTCAAATGTGTCCCTCACCTTTATGCTCAAGTTTCTACATAAGATAAATTCTGGATATATTGGTGGATGGTTTAATCATTGCAACTTCTTAGAAATTGAGAATCAAGTTTATACCTTGTTCATTGTTTCTTAATATTTGCTCACCAGTAGCCAATGGTCCAAGTTCAAACAATACAAATGTCAAGTTGTTCCATTACATTAATGGCATTCAGGAGACACTCTTATCCAGAGCGAAATACATCATACCCAGAGAAGCCTAGGGAGCAGTTGGGGGTTAGGTGCCTTGCTCAAGGGCACTTCAGCTATTCCTGCTGGTCAAAGAACTCAAACCAGCAGCATTTTGATCCCAAAGCTTCTCTAACCATTAGGCCATGAGTTTATGTCCATATGTTGGCAGACAAGCCATCCCATCTTGTGTCATCCCTTTCCCAACCACTGTCAAACTTAACATTCATTTATCTCCAATCATTTATCTGCCTTATCCTGGTCAGGGATGCAGCAGGTCTAGAGCCTATCTTGGGAATGCTTGGCTTGAGTCGGGAATACAGCTTGCATGGGACACCAGTCTATTACAGGGAACCATGCTCACACATTCATGCCTTATCATAGACAATCCACCTACCAGAATGTTTTTGGGAAGGTGGGAGGAAACTGCAGAACCCTAATAAAACCCCTCAGGACACTGGGAGAACATGTAAAGCTCTGTACAGACAGTAACCCAAGCTCAGAAACCAGTGACTCCAAACTGGGGAACCTGGAGCTGTGAGGTTGCAACACTACCTGCGGCACAACTGCACTGCCTAAAATAGGAAATAACATACAGTACCTAATTCAATGAAATATATCATTTGAATCCCTCATCCGTAACATCGTTCACAAGCAGTACCCGAGTCCGCACTTCTAGTTTTAGAAGGACGACAGATCAGCCTCCTGGTCCACACCTGGGTTCAAAAACAGCATTAGCACCATTCAAAGATACCCAACTGTAGTTAAAAAACATCCTTGCATGCAGGAAAAAAAAAATCAAGTGTGATATCATCTTAGGACGCTTTTCCAAATGTCCACAATTATTTGGCATGCTGAAGAAAGTCAAGAGCTTCAGTGGGCTTGACAATTTCTCTAATCAACAGTGATTAGTGGTACTCAGTGAACTCAAGATGTGCACTTTCCCTCCTCAGCTTTTCGTTTCACTCAAAATCCCTCTTTCCTCTTTGAGGTAAGTGCCAGCCTTGCACAAGTGATCTCCACTGATCCTTTGATTTGACCTCTTTTGAACAGAACGTATCTGCTAACTCAGCTGAACAGAATTCCTCTTTTAAAGTGCCAGGACTGGTCTCTTCATTTCAAGCTCCAACAGCTCTTTGAGTCATGGTGTAAGTAAGGGAATTGTGGAGCACCATCATGGCCATTGCTAAGGGATGGCCAATGCCATTGTAGTGTGAAGTGTGGCCACCTTAGGCATTACTATTTTTGTTGTTGTCAACATCAGTGTCATGTGATGTGAATCTAGAGGACTTGGTAAATTTCACTCTGATGGGCATCAGTGTAAATAATAATGGAATTCCCACTTCAACATATTTGGGAAATATGAAAGTTTATTTTATTGTCCAATGGTGAGCATTGGCAACAAGTGTAATGTCCCACAGGAAAAAGCCTAGTTAACTGAGAAGTGAAATTATTCTCTAGCCCCACTGATCACACCAAATAAACAGGTGAACAAACATTGGTCAAATTTTTTTCCATGTTAATGACAATCATTATTTGGAGGCATAACACTGGATTTTTTCAGATAGTTATTAGCTACAGTTTACTAATGATATTGACTCCATAATGTTAGCATATTTCATAAGATGTAAATTAATGTTATGTTCACTACTGCATGCCTTTTAGCAGCTTGCTATATGGCAAAAACCCTGTTTCTTTGATGTGTGGCTTTTGTGCCCTATTCAGGCCATACATAATAATAATAATAATAATAATAATAATATCATCTGTGACCCTGTAGAACAGGATAAGTGGCTACAGATAATGGATGGATGGATGGATGGATAGATAATAATAATAATAATAATAATAATAATAATAATAATAATAATTTCAATTTATATAGTGCCTTACTCACACCCAAGGTCACTTTACAATTAGAGGGGGAAAAAATGTCTACCAAAGAGGGTCAGGATGTAATTCCAGTGGCGTATCTGCCCACAGTCCCACCAAAAGGTGCACGAAGGTATGTCTCCCACCACCTGCACAGCCGCCGCGATGCCACCGGACAACATCGTCCCGAACACCGTGCCATGGATCCACAAAGCAAGCACAGAAGCACCACCGCACAGAGCACTGGTATGTCCCAAACTGCCTGCACAGCCACCACAACGCAATCAGGCAACACCACTCAGAACACCAGACCAAGCACAGACGCACCACCTCACAGAGTGCTGGACAACCCTGATGTTAAAAAGAGCAGTGAGCTCACT